>NW_019185131.1:0-150 GCF_002260705.1 Seriola dumerili
ATCTCCCATTGTTATCCCACTTTCCTCCAGTTCTTTCAGATCAGTAAGCAGTTCAGAAAAAACCTTGGCATGGCCAAATTCCTTAAAATCCTTCTCTGTACACAATAAAACCAGCTGCATGTGGTCAACATTTGATCGTACATGGGGGGG
>NW_019185132.1:0-150 GCF_002260705.1 Seriola dumerili
GCCTAATATACAAACGTCATATGAAGCAAATTTTTTTTTTAATGTATTAAGTACAAAAAAATTGTACAAAACCACTAAATGTACTTTAGTGGTTACATACTGTATGTATGTAAATGTATTATCATAGTTGAGTTGAAAGCACTTGTGACC
>NW_019185133.1:0-209 GCF_002260705.1 Seriola dumerili
ACTCGGTTTTTATCGTAGTGATGCCAAATACTGGAAGGATGAGCAAAGACAGAGGGAAGACACAGACACAATCTAAACTGACTAACTTTGGGGCGCAGAGCAAAAAGCTAACATTAGCCGAGAAGCTAGCATGGAGGCTTCCGAGCAAAGTGGAGTTGAGCTCACCGAAGTTAAGGAAGAAACACTGACGGCAATAAATAGGTTGAAGT
>NW_019185134.1:0-568 GCF_002260705.1 Seriola dumerili
GATCAATAAGGAGTATTGGTAAAAGCAGTAGTACTTTTAAAATCGTAACTCATCCTTAGCAGATTCTAGTAACTGGAACAACGTCTCGCTCACAGAGAAACTTCATATGTATTTTGTCTGATTAGCAGCTGATTAATATCTGACAGCTGATTGGCTGCAGACTCTGACTGAGGTGTTCACACCTGACACTGAATGTAATGTTTCCTTCATGACGTGTGATATAAAGAAACGACCTGTGAAGTGACAGGAAAGTGACGCCGGGGGTGAATGTGACTGAAAACGAACCCGGCTGTGAAGAACGTCCTTAAAGGGATTTAGAGTCGGCGCTCTGAGAGAGGAGAGGTGACGCAGTGACTGTTAATCATCTGTTACGACTCAGGCAAAAACACATTCACTTTGTCACGACTTCATTTCATCTGACGTCTGATCGGGAGTCTTCCCCTCCTCGCCGCCGCAGCTCCGCTCCCTCAACCCGACAACCCATCGTCAGCCTTTCACGCACAAACAGGCTTTCACACGCCGGAGGGAGGCGGCGCCACGAAGCTCAGAGCTCAGAGAGAGAGAGAGA
>NW_019185135.1:0-173 GCF_002260705.1 Seriola dumerili
CCCTCTAGCCATGACAGCCAACAGCACAATAATTCTCAGTTCTTAAATAATGAAACACCCTCTACTTCATCCCAAATTATTGAGGCAGTTCCTTCAGTGTCAACTCACAACAAAGATATGTGTGCCTCCATTATAGCCAAACTTTTGGGAAGTGGAGTACCAAATACTGTAGT
>NW_019185136.1:0-122 GCF_002260705.1 Seriola dumerili
TTTGGGGAAAGCCAGTTTAGTTGAGCATATTCTTTAAGCAACTTGTGAGAAGGTAATTTTGTCTTAAAACTGGACACTGGACTGTATGCAACCTGACCAATTATGAAATATGGAGTTTTTTT
>NW_019185137.1:0-114 GCF_002260705.1 Seriola dumerili
TAAAGAAGTAAAAAGTCTTCTGTTTATGAAAAAAGAAATCCCATATATCTTGTGAGCTGTTCCTCATTGAAACTATAGCAATAGTCCCAAAAATGGGACCAACATAAAGAGGAT
>NW_019185138.1:0-270 GCF_002260705.1 Seriola dumerili
GGACTCGAACCGGGGCCGACTGCAGCGAGGACTGTAGACGCTCTACTGATATGTTCAGTATCCACGTATTGCTACATATGTAAATCAGCAACATATCCTCCTTATGTTTATTATAAAACATAATCCAGTCGCAATTATCTTCCCTTCAAAACACTAAATGAACTGTATATAAACACCAATTCTAGGAGACGGCAACTGCACTGCAATGTAAGAAAACACGTGCAAGTAGAGAGAACACAAAGAAATTCAGAAAAGATCTTCATCAGTTTG
>NW_019185139.1:0-105 GCF_002260705.1 Seriola dumerili
TTTTTTCTGAGCACTTGAAGAAGCCCTCGTACAGAGCTGTGACAGAAAGTTCACCCCTGACTTTTCGGGAACAGCAGGTGCTAAAAACAATCTCGCCTCAAAGTC
>NW_019185140.1:0-125 GCF_002260705.1 Seriola dumerili
GCCCCAGCCAATCAGCTGCACTCGTTCCCTTTGATGAGGAAGAAGGTTCCAGCAGCCACACCCAGCAGACCGATGGTCAGACCCAGTCCACAGAAAACTGCAGGTCCAATACCGGGCTGCTGCAC
>NW_019185141.1:0-227 GCF_002260705.1 Seriola dumerili
TGTGCCAAAAAGCTGCAAAACATTATCAGGCAGCTTGTGTTCATAGAAAGCCTCACCAGACAACTTCAGACCATATCGGACTTACAGGATGGAGTTAAGGGTCTGCAAGGACATTCAATTTCTAAGTTTGCTTTTTGCCACACTCATCTGGCTGAATAATCTCTCGAATTCAGCATTCAAGTGTGGAGAGGACAACACAGACACAGCAGCCATGGCAAGTTCCTGAA
>NW_019185142.1:0-117 GCF_002260705.1 Seriola dumerili
ATAATCATTAAAAGCTCTTCAATATTCAGCTCTATGGAACAATACATCATGTCAGCTTGTGATGCTAACGTTAATGTCAGCTTAAGCAGCTACAGAGCTGTCCAAAGTACTATTACT
>NW_019185143.1:0-175 GCF_002260705.1 Seriola dumerili
TGGGGCCTTCCTGTGTGGAGTTTGCATGTTCTCCCAGTTCCTGTGGAGGTCTCTCTGGATACTCCAACTTCCTCCCACAGTCCTGAGACATGCACATTGTGTGTGGGTTCGTTTTTTTACTTTTTATGCCTTATATTACTGTCAAGTTTTTATGACTTTTTATGCTTTACTAGTA
>NW_019185144.1:0-232 GCF_002260705.1 Seriola dumerili
TGTAAAGTTGGACATTTTAACATGGGAGTCTAAGGGGATGGACTCACTGTTCGAGCAGACTCTAGTGGTCATTAGAGGAACTGAACCTTTTGATACTTCCTTGTTGGCTTCATTTTTCAGCCCCGGAAGTTGCGGCTTGCATGAAACCTGGTATATGTCCTCAACTGATGTCCCTTGAGTTAGAGTTTGTTGAGGTTGGAGGTTAATATTTTGTAAAAGAAAAAAAAAAAAA
>NW_019185145.1:0-159 GCF_002260705.1 Seriola dumerili
TGGCAGTGTTGGTTGGTCTGTTGTTCATTCCACCACTTTGATCCAGAATTGAATATATGAACAACTGCTTGATGGCCACCACGTTCCCACCAAAACACTGCCTAATTGATTGACTGTTATAAACCTAATGTATTTATCTTTTACAATTGTGGCAAAAAT
>NW_019185146.1:0-151 GCF_002260705.1 Seriola dumerili
CCTCCGTTACAGCAAATAACCTACTTTTATTCCATATATCATTATTTCTAAAGGAAGCAGAGGAACGACTTAACAGGAGACACACCGAGCAGAGAGAGCAGGAGAGAGGGAGGCAGAGAGAGAAGTCATCGGTAACTGCTAAAGAAACTAG
>NW_019185147.1:0-112 GCF_002260705.1 Seriola dumerili
GAGATTGGGTCGGGAGCAGCTCTTAACCCAGACCGAAGATGTGTTTATGAACAAACTAATGTGTGATTGTCGAATTTCGCATCCAGGAGGAGCCAGTGAGGTGAAGGCACAG
>NW_019185148.1:0-104 GCF_002260705.1 Seriola dumerili
CTCTGTTAGCACTGCAAACACCAGAGCTTCTTTAAAGGTGCAATGTGTAAGATCTGGCCAGAATATTTGTTTAAAATGTTCAAAAAATGAACTAACACTATCAA
>NW_019185149.1:0-984 GCF_002260705.1 Seriola dumerili
CAACCTGAACAACCACACAGGTCGTTTGTTCCAACCCTCTGACCCATAAGAGCTGTTCCTCTCAGCATGTAAACTGGGAAGTCTCTGAGACTGTCTCAGCGGCGACTGCCTGTCACAAAGCTACTCTCCACAGATTCAAAGTGCAGTCGCAGATGTTTCACAATAAACTACACACAAAAAATAAGTCACTTTTATTTCCTTTTAATGTCCAACTGAAATCACAAAAACAAAAACATGTCAAAGTTATTTTTAAATGTATATTTAAACAGTGTGTGTGAGTGTGTTTGACAGTTTGCAGTTTCAGTTCAGTCTCACTGCTTTAATCAGCATAACTTTGAGTTGCAGCAGTCGATGAACAATACAGCTGCACACTACCTGTGCAGCACCAAACCGCACACAGACTAAATTAGATTAGCTGGTAAAATATCGGAGCTTTTACTTTAGCAGCTTAAGAGCCAGATGTTTTTCTCAGGGGTTGGTGGAGACCAAACCAGAGCTGACCTGAGTGAGTATTGGACTTATATTCATCAGGTAGACACAGCCAACAAAACAAACTCTGTGTTGCTCTGTGTCTACAGGTAAATAGGCAACTGTTAACCATAACAATTATATGAGATGTCAGTATTATGTTTCCATTTTGTTCTACTGCCCAGACTTACCCAGCTATGTGTGAGTCTGCTCCTCATTAGCGTCTGACTTCCCTCCCCTCTCTGAGGCACTCACACCCTAACTGGTTCCTACAGAAGACATAAATCTTTACAAATGGCTCACAACATGTCAACGGGACATAAAGAACTAGCATCCCCTCCTTGTGGTTTTATGCCTCCACCGTTCAGACTAGTTTCAGGTTACATCCCTGTTTATTCAGAATCAAACAAAATATGAACCATTTGTGTGAACTTTTGTCATAATTGCTGTGTGAAGTCTTCAGTAACGGTAATTCAGTAAAAGTGTTTTATGAGGTCACACTGACCTTGACCTTTG
>NW_019185150.1:0-123 GCF_002260705.1 Seriola dumerili
CGTTTTTTGGGATTTTTATGCATAATTATATTATTTCATGTCATGCTTTGCCATACTATGACGTTATTATTACATTTTATACCTTAATATACTATGGTATATTTTTGACATTTTATGCCATAC
>NW_019185151.1:0-132 GCF_002260705.1 Seriola dumerili
ATCATGCTTTTGTGATGTGAGCAGAGGTGAGGTCAGCCTTCATTTTCATCTACATCTACATAAATATATATATATTTATATATAGAGACTGAAGTCAGCTAAGCACAGACGTCAGCAGACACGTTCTCTCTT
>NW_019185152.1:0-107 GCF_002260705.1 Seriola dumerili
TGAAGCTTCTGGATCTTCAGAGGAACTGATCTGACGGTGGAATTCAGAGTGGATGAAAATCTCTCCTTGTGGTCGTCTGCTGTGTTTCCTTCATCCAGTTTAATGCG
>NW_019185153.1:0-289 GCF_002260705.1 Seriola dumerili
GAAAAAGTAACAGAATTAGTTTTCATCTCTATTTTCAAATAACCATCATGTCTCTTTACACACTCAATAGCTTGGATGAACTCTGACTATGCACTTTATTATTCTCACAGGAAGGACTTTGAAATCAGCCAGCTCCTTAGCAAGGTTGAGGATGAGCAGTCATTGGGCGCTCAGCTTCAGAAGAAGATCAAGGAGCTTCAGGTAACTGATATATTGTATTGCATATAACATTAGTGCATTCCTTTAGTATGTTGTGTTTCAACAATGAATGTTTACTGAAAGACAACAT
>NW_019185154.1:0-379 GCF_002260705.1 Seriola dumerili
ACTGACACTGTCATCCTCAAGCTCTGCCATCTAAAGGGCAAAAAGCATAAGGCTGTAGCTGTAAAGCCGTCTGGTGAAGCTACGCTGCGGCTGTAATAGATGAAAGCAGATGCCGGTGCAGTACCTGTGCTTTGGCTTGAGATTGTACAGACTGTGATTGAATCTTCGGTTGAGTTGACTCTCTCCCAGACTACAGAAAACATTGAAGGGAAGAATTTTTTGTAGACAGTTTATCGCCCTGTTAAAATTCAAATCAAGGGGAATCCCATTGTCCCCAACTCTGTTCAGAATCCAGGCTCCCCGTCGAGTGCTCAGGTAAAGCTGTGAAGAGAAGATAATAGTCAATCATTATACCAGCAAAGTGTTTGACTCTGAAATA
>NW_019185155.1:0-112 GCF_002260705.1 Seriola dumerili
GATTTTACAGCTGTAAAATTCTACTGTTTCAATGGAGACAGTTTGTTTGCCAGTATTAATACCTGTTATCAGTTTTGGGAAGTGTGCTGTTATGTCATCCTCCTGCTGTTTT
>NW_019185156.1:0-140 GCF_002260705.1 Seriola dumerili
CAGTTCTGTCAACTTAGAACATGAAGGTGACAAAGTGTATGGCGCCCCCACCCACATGACGGCGCCCCCACCCACATGATGGCGCCCCCACCCACATGACAGCGCAGATGCATTACTCTTGCTGTACACCACTTCAGGCA
>NW_019185157.1:0-108 GCF_002260705.1 Seriola dumerili
CTCAACGTTGACTTTTGTATAACCTGCTAAGTTTATGTTGGGTTAGGGTTAGCTGATGGGGACAGCTGACTGTTGCATGTGTGGAATGACTGGGGTTCCTTTCGAGGC
>NW_019185158.1:0-260 GCF_002260705.1 Seriola dumerili
AAGGCCCCTGCTACCAGCCCCACAGGTGAAACAGAGGCAGATCTTCTTGAACCCAATCAAGGACATGGTGTTGAGTGTGTGTTTGTAAAGGTTGGCTGGTGGCAGCGATGGAAGAAGGATTCAGATCCTTTACCTAAATAAAAGTACCATTACAGCAAGGTAAAGATACTCCATTACAAGTAAAAGTCCTTCAGTATTAGCAGCAAAATGTGACTGATGTGTTATCAAAGGACTATGAGTGATGTGAAAGGTGTTGTTCG
>NW_019185159.1:0-139 GCF_002260705.1 Seriola dumerili
AGAATTAGGTTTAGGTTAGGCATTTAGTTGTGATGGATAATGTGAGGGTAAGGAGCTAGGGAATGCGTTATGTCAGCAAGTGTTCTCACAAAGATAGAAATACGCATGTATGTGTGTGTGTGTGTGTGTGTGTGTGTGT
>NW_019185160.1:0-104 GCF_002260705.1 Seriola dumerili
AAATGTCATGAAAATGTCATAGTATAGTAAGGCATAAAACAGCCAAAAAAGGTTAAAAACACAATATAGTATAGTAAGGCATAAAAACGTAGAAAAACGTCATA
>NW_019185161.1:0-129 GCF_002260705.1 Seriola dumerili
AAGACAGAGTGAGATGGTAATTAATTAAAAAAAAAAAAAAGAAGAAGAGTCAACTTTTAAATAATTTATCTCATCCTGAGCACATGCATGGCTTAATGTATCCACAGGGAGCCACATGAAATCATTGCG
>NW_019185162.1:0-105 GCF_002260705.1 Seriola dumerili
GAATGACTATATATATAATATATATATTACAAAAACATTCCTTTCTGTTGTGAATAAGCATGCACCTTTTCTCCTGAACTATCAATTATTTTCTTCTCAAGCAAC
>NW_019185163.1:0-110 GCF_002260705.1 Seriola dumerili
TAAACTGTTAAATTCAAGTTTAATACTGTAAAAAGATTAGAAAATGAGATAAAATTACTGACAATTAACATTAAAAGAAGTATTTGTTCTGTAATTTTATTGAGATTTGT
>NW_019185164.1:0-262 GCF_002260705.1 Seriola dumerili
GTCCAAAGAGGTTCTGATGATATAAAACTGTTTTAAACAGATTATTATCTGTGGAAGAATCAGTCAGTTTTCACTTCAGCACTTGACAATTGACTTGAGTTAGAACAAAACCTTTGTTTTTTGTGGCTTTGTGTAGATATTAGACACAATGTTCTGTTAAGCCTGTAAATACAGTAAATACAGTCTGAATACCTGAAACCAGGTAGCGGGTCTACACGTCTACACAACCTTGTTTTCTCAGCCGAACATTGTTCAAACCAAC
>NW_019185165.1:0-108 GCF_002260705.1 Seriola dumerili
AAATTTCAACAATTGGTTACATTGTCTACAGCTTCAATTCATTTATTGCCCAATGTTGGATTCAAACCTGTGACCCTGTGATTAAGAGTGTGTGATTTTTGTTATTGT
>NW_019185166.1:0-121 GCF_002260705.1 Seriola dumerili
CCTGATGGCTGTTCCATCAGTGTGTGAGTGTGATGTATGCTAATTGTATGTAATTACCATAATAATACTGATTAATAATTTAAAAGTTGTAAATCAATGATTTTTCTGTGATATTCAGAAT
>NW_019185167.1:0-131 GCF_002260705.1 Seriola dumerili
ACCTGTTCACATTTTATTAAGGACTACAGTTATGGAGGAAAATGGGCGTGGCCTCTGTGAGTGACAGGTGGGTGAGCATATGTTTGACACCTAAGTCTCAGCTCCACACACGCCCCTCCTCTTTGACCTTA
>NW_019185168.1:0-153 GCF_002260705.1 Seriola dumerili
TGGTAAAATGTGTTCTGGCTGGTTTGTGCAGAGTGTAAGTGTTCTGCTCCGATAAAAAAACTGTGACGTTTTCGAGCTTGATTTTCTCACCCTTTTCATCATGCACACCCCTATGGAGTCGTTCTACTCCTCCGAAGCTACCCGGATGGGCTG
>NW_019185169.1:0-136 GCF_002260705.1 Seriola dumerili
TGTAGCTGCACCGGTTCAAGAAATATGGCCACGCATCATACAGATGTCCTTCATGATGTTTTATTCTCTCTCAAGCATCTCTGTCATCAGACACCGTGAAAACTACACACAAAAAAATACAAAAACAACCAAATAC
>NW_019185170.1:0-169 GCF_002260705.1 Seriola dumerili
ACACACACACACACACACACACACACACACACATTGTGGAGGATTTCACCCTAAATTGAATTAACTGAATCCATTCTAAAGCTGCTACCTTGCATCCAGCGCTAAGTATTTCCAAAATAGAAGTGGTAACAATCTTTAAAAATTGTGCAGTTGAAAAAAAAAAAAAAAA
>NW_019185171.1:0-103 GCF_002260705.1 Seriola dumerili
GTTGTGCAGAGGTGCTTGGTGGATTGCAGACAAATCCATAAAAAATACATTGAAAACCTAAAATATGTGTCTGTGTTGTAACTTGAACAGAATCTGAGCTACA
>NW_019185172.1:0-135 GCF_002260705.1 Seriola dumerili
ACATTTCAGCCCGCACTAAAATAATCTAAAAACAAAAAAAATTTTTAAAAAAAGTCTTAAATACACGTTTGGGCAAAGACGTCATTAATTTGTTTCTAAACGTGGCTATGACATTGTTGAACATTCAACCTGTTA
>NW_019185173.1:0-118 GCF_002260705.1 Seriola dumerili
ACGTCAGAGCTTTAGTCCGGTGAACAGGTTAGAAAACACAAGAGTGATTAGTTTACATTAGTCAAATGAGTAAAGACAGAGCAAATCCTCAGAATCAATAACTAATCGATTAGTAAAC
>NW_019185174.1:0-267 GCF_002260705.1 Seriola dumerili
TACGAAATGGTCAGCACATACAACAGCTATTGAGAAAAAGGTGAGACGAAGACTTTACCACCTGAAAGTGCTCTGCGGAAGACAAGGAGGAACAAACCCTAAAACTGCTGTACAGGTGTATCAAGTCTTACATCAGACCACTGTTAGAATATACAGTGCCTGCCTGGTGCAATGTAGAGAAAGCACAACTCGCAGAACTTCAGGTCATCCAAAATCCAAAAAGCCATTAAAATGTGTTATAGACTTCCCAAATACACAAACAATAGA
>NW_019185175.1:0-141 GCF_002260705.1 Seriola dumerili
AAATGCACACAGACACAAATACGCACATGCACACACACAAAGAATGTAAAGCACTAACATTAAACCAGCTGCTGCTTCAGCTTGGTGAATTCATCATCACTAAGCAAAACAAACGTGACGAACACACATACCTAACTTTCT
>NW_019185176.1:0-191 GCF_002260705.1 Seriola dumerili
TTTTTTTTATTACAGAGGCTCAGAAAGTATGTGTTTTTTGTTTGCTTATTTTGTATATACCAACTTTTAAAAACATAAAGCAAAGGTAACATTTGTTGATGCTACAGGAGGATCACAAACCAAATGTAGCTGAGCTAAATTTGGGTGAATAACACCTACATCCCTAGCGCTGATCCAATTACAATAGATTA
>NW_019185177.1:0-162 GCF_002260705.1 Seriola dumerili
TCCACAAGTCTGGTTCATCCTTGGGTACAATTTCCAGATACCTGAAGGTGCATCGTTCATCTGTTCAAACAATTATATGCAAATATAAACACCATGGGAATGTCCAGCCATCATAACGCTCAAGAAGGAGACGGGTTCTGTGTCCCAGAGATGAACGTGCTT
>NW_019185178.1:0-185 GCF_002260705.1 Seriola dumerili
TACATGTAGAGTACATGGACCCCACCCACACCCCCCAAACCACTTCACCCCCCAGAAATGATTACATTAAGAAAGACAACAGGAATAATACAGAGAAACGAAGGATTTTCAGATGCAAAGATATTTTGCTCTTCATGTATAAAATAAGTGAAAGTAAAATAAAATGAGCAATGACTGTATATAAA
>NW_019185179.1:0-100 GCF_002260705.1 Seriola dumerili
CACACACACACACACACACACACACACACACGAAAGTAAAAGTGTTTCATACTTTCCAGTTGTTGCTCTCCTCATTACTGTGTTGGAGAAGTAGTGAGCT
>NW_019185180.1:0-288 GCF_002260705.1 Seriola dumerili
GGACACACTTTTTATTTCTCTGACTGTGTGGAAATGTGAGGTTTTCACACCATAGATCAGAGGTCACTGGTCACCAAACGCAGATACCGTCCTTTCCAGACCTGGACTTTAATCTACAATGGAGTGTTAAGGCCACAATGAGGGAAAAAAAGGAGTTTGAAATTACAAGAAAAAAGTCGTTATATTACAAGAATTAAAAATGTAAAATTTTTGAGAGAAAAAAACATACTTTTTAGGAATATTACAACAATCAATCAAACAGGTGAAAGGACAGTCAGTGTCAGTCTG
>NW_019185181.1:0-124 GCF_002260705.1 Seriola dumerili
ATAGTAAGGCATAAAAATGACAAAAACCATCATAGGATAGTATGACAAAAAAAAGTCAAAAAACGTCATAATATAATATAGCATGAAAATGAAAATAAATGTCATAATATAGTATGGTATAGAA
>NW_019185182.1:0-133 GCF_002260705.1 Seriola dumerili
GTCTGAAACAATGTCTTTGGGAAAACCATGGATGCGAAACACCTTCGTCATCATGATGTCTGCAGTCTCTTTAGCTGATGGCAATTTGGGCAAGGCAATGAAATGTGTCATTTTGGAAAAACGGTCCACCACC
>NW_019185183.1:0-107 GCF_002260705.1 Seriola dumerili
CATATATGTTAATGATATATATTTAATTTATATATGCAATAAAACACCGAAATGCAAATAAAAATTCTATATTATGTTTTTCTTATTAATTTCTCATTAATGTCTAT
>NW_019185184.1:0-130 GCF_002260705.1 Seriola dumerili
CTCATTCTCAGCTGTACAGTAATACTCTCCAGACTCAGAGGGCTGGATGGACCTGAAGAAGAGCTGTGGTTGTTGACTGGGAAGTTTACGGTCATTCTCCTTGTACCAGGTGTAATTAGCTGCTGGGTTA
>NW_019185185.1:0-146 GCF_002260705.1 Seriola dumerili
TGTTGAAAGAACTCCTCTTTGAGCATTGCTTGTTTGAGGTGACACCGTTGGTTTTCCATTGTGATGCATGTTCATTTGTGCCTTGACAGTTTTGCTGTCAAGGTGCATTAACTCATTTCCTTTTCTCACCTTTTTGAATCATGGAT
>NW_019185186.1:0-113 GCF_002260705.1 Seriola dumerili
AGCAGGAGTCCGAATTTCAGTGTAGTTACTGTTGTCTCGGTGCCGGCAGAAAAAATATTTGTAACTGATCTCAAAAGGTTTTCATTGTGGAAGTGACTGTTGGTAATCCCAGA
>NW_019185187.1:0-204 GCF_002260705.1 Seriola dumerili
CATTTAGCATTTTCCTTTCTCCCTTCACCATAACAACACACCAGGAAATATGACAGTTAAAAAAAAATTCATCATCAAATGAAGTGCCTGCTGGGTGCATGGTTCAGTTTGTACTGTCATAGCACAAGCAGGGAGGATACAAATGCAGACACACTCAAAGACAGGTAAATTCAGTGAAGGTACTTTAATGAGACAAAAAAAAAA
>NW_019185188.1:0-3121 GCF_002260705.1 Seriola dumerili
TGAGGGTTGGTCCCGGGCGGATGGTTTAGCGAGTTCCTAGTGTTGACTTGTTGTAGGAGTTGTTGGATAGTCTGGACCCGTTATCGTTTTCTCTGCCAAGCGGTGTGCCTATTTTGGCCCAGCAGCCGCTAGATGGGGTTGCGGGGGTTGTTATTGTACGTGATTTGCTATCTGTGGCCTCCCTCCGTCTCTGGCTGGTAGTGTATGTTGTGTCTTCCGGGCGTCTGTTTAAGAATGCACTATTGTGTATCTTTGCCTATCCTGAGTGTTAGTATGTATTCCTATTTCTAAGTTTGCTCCTATGAGTCGGTTGGTGGCATGGCTTTTTAATTAAAATCTACGTGAGCCGCACTGACTGTGTTGCGACTGCACCATCTGTCGTGGACCATTGGTCTTAATCACTCCACCCCACTAGCAGCTCGCGGAACCTCGATATCCGATAGTTTCTGCCCCCTTCTCAAGTTCTCTCTGTTGGTCCTAGTAAGTCTGTTTGCTCATTGCCTTCTCCACCTCAACAGTTCACCTCCGAACGAGAAATTGCCTACTTCATCCCCCTTGCGTGGCAATAGAGATTTGAAGAATCAGTTTACTTGCCCCTGTCTGGTTTCTGCCGCCATCTGGTTGGCGGTGATTGAAGTAGAGCGTTGTGGTGTGTTATTCAAAGTCTATGTGTATGTGGTTGTATGCTCTAATGTCCCTCAAAGTGTGGTGTATGAGTGACTGCATCGTGACGCGGATTCTCCCCCACCCAACTCCCTGTCTTATGTGTGTGCCTGACCCATATTTAATCCGTCTTGCTTTGTGTGTGCGTCCGAGCCGCACCCCCTCCATCCTGTGTGTGATGGATGGAACCCAATTTTTACGCCCCTACTCTTGTCCCGTCCCTTCAAACACACCCCTGCCCTTTAAACACCACTAAACCGCGACATTCCAGACTCCACCCCGAAGAGATCCCTCTTCCAAGGCCACCAACCCAGCTACAACCACCACCCTACCCATCTCGTCCCTTTGAGCCAACTTAAATACTCTAAAACAACTGTGCACCACATGCAGGCTGGAGAGCTCTTAAACACGTACCCCATATTTTATGGTACCCGCCCTAGATACCGGAGTCCTGGCGAACAGATGATCTCCCTCGATGCCAGATCCGGAATGACCACCCTGAGTTGTGTGGTTTTCAATCTCGCGCGTAGTTGAAGCAGGTGACTCTGATCGTTTGTTGCAGATTCCATTCGGTGCCCGTCCCGGAGTTTGAGCTCTTGCTCTTGCCAGTTAACCGACTTCAAACGTTCCAGTTATTGATTCCATTCCGGGTGATCTGTCCTGATGCGACCTTCCACGCGTCCCGGCCCGAACAAGACCTCTTCCCTGAGCAACCCCAGTGGACAGTTTAAAAAACAGAAAAAACCAGAGTACTTTCTGCCTCAAGGGGCTCGCAGGAGCCCTCCACCAATGCTTAAAATCAAAACTTTATTAAATAAATTGGTGCCATTATTCCAAGAACCACACCAATTAAAAAACAATTTAAAACCACTTCACAATTGCCAGGGTATTAAAAGTTACAATAAACAATCGATAAACCTCGAGTGAGCCTCAAAAGTCTTACAGCAGAGGTCCAGCGGGCGTCCCGACGGTTTCGCAAGTATGTGCTGCTTTCCTTCAGGGGATTTTTACAATAATGCTCCTCGTGTGCTTTAGAAAAGCTGTTGAGGACGTGGAGGTTGAGTCTCCTCTCTCCCAATCATGGAAGTGTGTGTGTGTGTGTCATGTGGTGATTGGTTGGGTGTGTGGGTGTGTGGGGTGTTGTGGAGGGAAAACATGTGTACAAATCTGATTGGTTGATTTTGGAGGGAATTGTTCTGGTTGGGGTTAGGTGAGTGTCCGGTTGGAAATGATGTTGTGTGTGGAATGTCTGGGTGTGTAGCTCACCTGGCTGGGCCAGGGTCGGGAGACGGAAGACGGGGGTTCGATTCCAGGTCGAGGCAGTGTTGTTGAATCTTGTTGTTGGTCGTGGATCCGGATGGAAGGTGTGCAGAAGTCTTCTTTTTGAGGTGTGGAGGTAGTGGTGCTGTTGGTTATTTCTTTTTTGATATCCGGGGTAGGTTGAGGTGAAAAAATGCAGATCAGTGGCACTGGCTGGGTTAGGGTTGGGGTTGGGGTTGGGGTTATGGGTTTGGGTTAAAATACTGTGCACTGGCCTACTGATCTGACAGAATGGGTGGTGGAGTGGAGAGAACAGTGGTCTTTCCCACCGGGGATCAGGGTTCGACTCCCAGGCAGAGCACCGGGCAGAGTGAAGAGGGGGACCTGCTGCAAGTAAAGTTATCAAGGGGTAGCGGGCCCAGCAAATAAAAGAAAATAATAAAAGGATAAATACGAAGTTAAAATATATAGAGGAAATAAATAGAGCAGATAAATAATTTAATAAATACAAAAAAAACTTGGGGAGCTGGGAACCGACCCAATTGATGGCCATGCAGATCACCATGGGGAGGTGCATAAAAAAAAAAAAAAAAAAAAAAAAAAAAAAAAAAAAAAAAAAAAAAAAAAAAAAAAGTAGTGGATAAAAAAAAAAAAAAAAAAAATAATAATAAGTCTATATAATAATATAAAATAGTTTAATATATTAGGGTGAGGTTTGTTAATGTATATGATATATATTAAATATAATATATTGGTCTATTAAGATTCTAAATTATGTAGGTTAAAAGATAAAATTACTTAACAGAGTTTAATATTAAAAAAATAAAAAAAAAATTAAAAAAAAAAAAATAAAAAAAAAAAAAAAAAGGGTTAAGATAAGGGGTGTGTATTTGGGTCTAAATTTAGTAGGGGCAGGAAAGGAAAGTGCTTGGATATAAATTTAATAAGTTGCTTATAAGTATAAAAATATAAGTGCTTTAAATAATTTATAATGTTAGTAAAAACAATACATGCGATACAAATAATTTGAATTATTAGTTATAGGGGCGGGGGGGGGGGGGGAGGAAATTCCTGCCCTATTTCTAAATTCCAAATATTTAATATTTTAAAAAAAAGGGGCTAGGTAAAAAAAGTAAAATATGCACCTCCCGTTCCCGCCGTGGATTCGAACCCCAGCCTGCCGTATTGGCAGACCAGG
>NW_019185188.1:3859-5623 GCF_002260705.1 Seriola dumerili
GGGTTGGGGTTAGGATTAGGATGTGGGGTGGGGGGTGGGTTAGGCTTAGGGTAAGGAAGGGGATAGGAGTCAAAAATGGGGGAGGGGGGTGCGTGGGGGTAGTGTGAGGGGTCAAGGTAGGGATTGGGATGGCTGCAGACCCTGCGTTTCGAGGTAGGGGCGAGTGGTGGTGGTAGGTGCCTGTAGGGCTGGTGGGTGGGGCGGTGGTGGGGGGTGGTGTGTTCAGGGTTCAGGGTAGGGTCTAGGGTTAGGGTTAGGGTAGCGGTATAGGGTAGGGTTAGGGTTAGGGAGTTAGGATTTTTTACATCTATTCTCGATTGATCCCCCTCTGCGTATTCGTCCGACGACCTGGGCAGTTTGAAAGTGGCGGATCAACAGGTGTAGGAGTTAGAGGTTTCAGGTAGCCGGGGTTAGGGTTAGGGTTAGGACCGTTAGCGGTCTAGGATTACGGGTCTAGGGTTAGCGGTTGGTTAGGGTTAGGCTTAGGGTTTAGGTTAGGCTTAGGGTTAGGTTAAGGGTTAGGAGTTAGGTGTTAGGTTTAGGGTTAGGGTTTATTGGGTTATGTTAGGTTAGGGTTAGGGTTAGGGTTTAGTGTTAGGTTTAGGGTTAGGGTTAGGGTTAGGGTTAGCGTTAGGGTGAGAGTTAACGGGTTGGTTAGGGTGTGTGTGTGAGGGTTAGTATTAGGTTAGAGGTTAGGGTTAGGGTAGGTGAGGTTAGGTTTAGGGTTCAGGGTTAGGGTTTAGGGTTCGGGTTAGGGGTTAGGGTTAGGGTTAGGAGTTAGGGGATTAGGCGTCTTAGGGTTAGGTTGGCTTAGGGTTAGGGTTAGGGTTAGGGTTAGTCTAGGGTTAGAGGTTAGGGGTTAGGGTTAGGGTATAGGGTTAGGGTTTAGGTTAGGAGTATAGGTTAGGGTATCAGGGTTAGGGTTTGAGGGTTAGGTTAGGCGTTAAGGGTTACGGTTAGGGTTAGGCGTCTAGGTTGGGCTTAGTTTAGGGTTAGGGTTAGGGTTGAGGGTTGGGTGGGGAGGAGAGGAAGAGACATGAAACACAATAAAGGGTTGGGTTAGGGTTAGGTTCACGGCGTTAGGGTTCAGGGTTAGGGTTGCGTTGGTTTAGGGTTACGGTTCAAGGGTTAGGGGTTCAGGTTACGGGTTAGGTTAGGGTTCAGGTTAGGGTAGGCGTTTAGGGTTAGGTTGGTTTAGGGTTAGGGTTAGGGTGTAGGGTTAGGGTTTAGGAGTTTCAGGGTTAGGTGGGTTAGGGTTAGGTTAGGTTAGGTTAGCGTTAGGTTAGGGTTAGGGTTGAGGCGTTAGGCGTTAGGGATTAGTTAGGGTATAGGTTAGGGTTGGTTAGTATAGGGTTAGGTTGGGTTAGGGTTAAGGGTTAGGTTAGCGGTTGGGTTAGGTAGTTACGGGATTAGGAGTAAGGGTTAGGTAGGCGTGGAGGGTTAGGGTTAGGGTTTTAGGGTTAGCGGTTAGGGTTAGGTTAGGGTTAGGAGTTAGGTTAGGGTTAGGTTAGGGTTAGGTTTAGGGTTAGGGCGTTAGGTTTAGGTATAGGTTAGGGTTAGGGTATAGGTCATTAGGGTTAGGGTTTAGGCTTAGGGTAGGGTAGGGTAGGTTAGGGTTAAGGTTAGGGTTAGGGTTAGGTTATGGTTAGGGTTAGGGTTAGGGTAGGGTAGCGGTTAGTTAGGGTTAGGGTTAGGGTTAAGGGGTTAGGGTTAGGGTTAGGTTAGGGTTAGGTGGGTTAGGGTAGGGGTTAGATCTCTCTTTGG
>NW_019185189.1:0-102 GCF_002260705.1 Seriola dumerili
TCCATCTTCTCCAGCAGCTCTGTTACCTGATCACCAGCTTTGCTCATGTTGTCAAGGACATGATACCTCTTTCCACATTTCTCAATCAGCCCACGGAGAGGC
>NW_019185190.1:0-111 GCF_002260705.1 Seriola dumerili
CGCCGCTCTCACTCATGTCCCGAGGAACAGGAAGAAAAAAAAAAAAGGATAAATCCCAAACCTTAAAAAAATTAAAACCACAAAACAAGATCTGTGAAGTTTTGAAACAGA
>NW_019185191.1:0-124 GCF_002260705.1 Seriola dumerili
TCCCAGTTTTCTCTGGATTGTTCTCTTTTTTGAGTGACTGCCCTGGAAAATTTATATTTATATTAGTTTTTGTGAAAATGCATTTTTCTAATTTAGAATTTCATAGTTTCAAATAAAACCTCAT
>NW_019185192.1:0-103 GCF_002260705.1 Seriola dumerili
AGATTTGTTGCTAGTCGCTTTTGACAAAAAAAAGTCGCCAAGCGGATTTGGAAAGTCACCAGATTTAGCGGGAAAGTCACCAAGTTGGCAACACTCATCGTTT
>NW_019185193.1:0-107 GCF_002260705.1 Seriola dumerili
TTCTATTGCCTCTAATCGATTTATTTGTTACTATTTTTTAATCTATTTTCAATACTTATTTATATTTTATATTATTTATACTGCATATATTAACTTTTCTGTAAACT
>NW_019185194.1:0-144 GCF_002260705.1 Seriola dumerili
GTCCTCGCACAAACTACCAAGTCACAGGCGCACAAACGCCGAGTCAGCTTGGTGTATCAGAGCACATTGTCGCCCATGTTTAAAACTAAGTTGAAAACATGAATAAAATCTCATGATACAACAAGTTTTCTTGAAATTCAACAG
>NW_019185195.1:0-494 GCF_002260705.1 Seriola dumerili
TTCACCCAGGAATATCATGTATGTTATTGTTATGGTTCTGTATTTGTTCATCTAAAGCAAGATTAAACATTCAGAATTAACCTTGTGAGTCACAGGGCAGAAATGTTAGATTTTGTTGTAATGGTAGAAAATGGTTAAGCTCTTTATTACATCTTAGGTATATAAAATAAAATCCTAGGATTAAAAACTTTCCAAGGAACAGATCAGAGAAATTAGCTGTGCATTATTACAGAAGAAATGATCAGCCTTGGTAACATTAGTTCATTTTGTGTAGACATAACAACTGCTTCAGGTGTTTTGATATTTCTTTCATCTTTAGTCCATAAATGATTGGATTAAATAGAGGGTGATACAAAACCAGTTGTAAAGTTATTATTAATTGAGCAATTTTCGGAATATCAGATTCCAGTCTAACTATAATAACATCATACGAACACAGCAAGGTAAAGTTCATCAAAACCAGCAGGTGAGGTAAACAGGTCTCTGCAGCTTTT
>NW_019185196.1:0-151 GCF_002260705.1 Seriola dumerili
CAAAAAACGTCATAGTATAGCAAGGCATAAAACGTCATAATATAGCATGGCACGGAAATGTAAAAAAAATGATAGGAATTAAGGCATAAAAAACTCAAAAATGTCATAGTATAGCAAGGCATAAAAATGTAAAAAAAAACGTCATAGTATA
>NW_019185197.1:0-100 GCF_002260705.1 Seriola dumerili
AGTAAGGCATAAAAATGTCAAAAAACGTAATGTATAGTAGGGCATGAAAATGTTATAGTAGAGTAAAGCATAAAAATGTCAAAAAACGTCATAGTATAGT
>NW_019185198.1:0-145 GCF_002260705.1 Seriola dumerili
TGGCAAAAACATTCATTTGGACTCGAGGATGAACTGATTCGATTTTCATGGTCAAAGGTCAAGGTCATGGTGACCTCATAAAACACGGTTTTGGCATTGAGAATATAATGTCTCAGGAACTCTTCAAGCGAATCCTTTCACATTT
>NW_019185199.1:0-144 GCF_002260705.1 Seriola dumerili
TGTGTGTGTGTGTGTGTGTGTGTGTGTGTATAAATATAAGTTGCAGGTCAATGTAGCTACAAAAAAATGAAAATGGCATAACTTAAGGCAACTCTGATAAAATGGTCATGGAATTGGTCATCAGTTAAAATGAGTAAGTTTCTA
>NW_019185200.1:0-336 GCF_002260705.1 Seriola dumerili
TTTGTGCAATTTCTAACATGTAATGTGAAAAATTCTGCAAACCATTTATTATGAAGGACGTACCAAAAAAGAGTCGACAGTCCAGATGTTAATTGTCTTAACATTAGCATGCTAGGCTAACTCGCTAGTGCTACACTAGTTAGCGAGTTTTCTGTGAGTAATGTTTTTGCTGAAATATATTAATAGATTTAAAGAGTCTTGATTATTACTGATTTATTCCTGAAGAGATTCAGAAGCAGGTTTTGGTGTTTCACTCGATGTGGACGTAACGACCGGAGCACCAGTGTATGTAACTGGGTTAGCTTCACACACTGGTCTGCTGGGGGGGGGGGGGGT
>NW_019185201.1:0-160 GCF_002260705.1 Seriola dumerili
ATCTTTTCCTGTACAGCTGAACAGGCTCTTGAGATCCTACGTGTGCTGCCATCACTGTTCCCCTCCACATCTGCTCCTCCAAAGAGGGTACGAGATGCAAGTGAGGCTCTGGTGCATGTCCTTGAGGTAAGCTGTGTAAAATGTTGCAGGATCATTTTGA
>NW_019185202.1:0-422 GCF_002260705.1 Seriola dumerili
AACCTTACTGCCTACAGGCAAGAGAAATTCTTTGAGACAAAATTTAAGACATCTTTATAACTTCTGGGGCCTTTTTTAGAACTGAATTCATTCATTTTAAGACTGTTCAAGACCTGCAGATATGCTGTGCAAAATTACATTCACACCCATTCAAGAGATTTTAGTACAGATCAATGCCTATTGCATCAACTGAGGAGCAGATCATAACCGAACCAAAAAAAAACTACATGTTTAAATACTGCAGTAGTTCATAAAAGGGGAGTTGAGAAAACCTACTTTTGGTAAGAAGCAGGTTTTATTCTTGAGGCACGCTGAAAGAGAAAGCAAAAAATAGACAAAAATATGAATTAGGATCACCTGCAACTGTAGATATTTATGATCTTAATATAGTTAATGACTCCAGTGAGACAAACTCAGTCTCT
>NW_019185203.1:0-100 GCF_002260705.1 Seriola dumerili
CTTCTCATCTAACTCTTGGCAAGAAAGCAACACACATGTGCTTACCGAAAAAGTTTTTTTTTTGTTGTTGTTTGTTGTTTGTTTCCGAGGTCAAGAATTA
>NW_019185204.1:0-120 GCF_002260705.1 Seriola dumerili
TTCTGCTTTCAAAGGTCTCATTCTTGTGAAATTTGACCTCATTTTAATTCAAACCACAGAGGATTTTTGAACATGCACGTTTTTTGACTTAAATATGTATTTTCTCCTGGTGAACATGAC
>NW_019185205.1:0-130 GCF_002260705.1 Seriola dumerili
ATATAGTCACTGTAGGCACACAAAGGGGTGTATGTAAACCTTTATCGTTGTTTTCCTTAAATGTAGCTGTGGAAATGTAGTGACATAATGTAGTGACATTTTGAATGTCACTCTACATGATGTTGTGTGA
>NW_019185206.1:0-129 GCF_002260705.1 Seriola dumerili
CCCCCCCCCCCCCCCCCCCCACTGCTGATCCCCCTCATTTCCTTTCAGGTGCCGTCCCTCTCGACGTGCTTGCCTTTCATTTATCCTCTCGTAGCTTTTCATTCTACCGTCGTCCTTACTCTTCTGCAC
>NW_019185207.1:0-315 GCF_002260705.1 Seriola dumerili
TTACTTGATCATTTCATTTGTTATATTTTTGATTGACTTTTGTTTTGCTTAATCATTTCATGTATGCTTTGTTTGACAATTGATGCCTTTGATTTATTTTTCGGACATATGAAATGTTTCACTTTGATTATCAATTGATTTTATGTTTTCATTACAATTTGTTTTGTTTCACATTTCATTCTGTTTTGCTTGTCAATTGACTTTAATTTGTCTACTTAATTTTCTTTACTACATTTTCTCAACTTAATCGTTTTATTTTACATCACTAGATCGAATTTTGTCTTATTACATTCTATGTAATAATGGTTACCTTTT
>NW_019185208.1:0-149 GCF_002260705.1 Seriola dumerili
ATAGCTTATTAATATCATTATTATTAGTAGTAGTACATTAAATGTTGGCAGCATTTTAATGTAGCTCGTAGTCGTACTATTTTATGACCTGTTGGTTCGTTCAAAGAACATAAATGTACAAACAACTTTCACTGGATTAACTTAGATAC
>NW_019185209.1:0-145 GCF_002260705.1 Seriola dumerili
TTGAGTAAGAATCACCATGGCCATGATTAAGCAGTTATTTTTTACAAAACCAAAGCTGACATTCCTTGGATTTAAATAGTGTGATGTTTTCTAAATTTAGCTCTGATCTTGGAACCTTTACGCTGGCCGCAGCTGGTTTACATGT
>NW_019185210.1:0-236 GCF_002260705.1 Seriola dumerili
CTATCTATCTATCTATCTATCTATCTATCTATCTCAAACCATTTTTATAATCTGCATTCACAAAAAACAGACCAACAAGTAGAGCAAGATGTTGTATTTGTAGTGTATTTACTCTTGCATTGTGAACAAACAGTACGTCATTACATATAGTGTTTACACTGCACACAACCAAAAGCAATTTGTTCTTCACTTTTCAGTCTCTTCCTCCTCTCCCCTCTCTTTTTCTCTCTTTATTT
>NW_019185211.1:0-101 GCF_002260705.1 Seriola dumerili
ACTTCAAATCAGACCATTCTGACTGGAATTTATGAATGTATTCATATATGTATTATATATGAATTTTTATGTATTCATTTAATTTTGATGGGTTGATGAGT
>NW_019185212.1:0-208 GCF_002260705.1 Seriola dumerili
TAATATGATTCTCACCAAAATTGTGGCGCACAATGAGCCCGTCCTCTGTGTGAGTACAGCTGTGACAAATATGCACCCAAAACCTCAGAATCATTGAACCTACTTAATGTTGATATTGTCTAAAATACACACGTAAAGCGACGATTCAAACGAATTGGCTCGTGTTTGCGGTAAATTCGGCATAGGCTACATCACTGTACTTTCATTT
>NW_019185213.1:0-227 GCF_002260705.1 Seriola dumerili
CTGGTCCACATCCTCCTCGCTGACTCCTTCTCCATTGCCTTACTTGAGCCTGCAAAGTTTTTAGCACAGTCCTTGTGTCCCTCTTTCCAGTTGTCAAACTCCTGCACTGTCATTTTTTTCTGTTGCTTTGCACTTTCTTTCAGGGCACAAGCATGACAATAAGAAGACAAGACCTCATAGTCTATCACCAGTCCTGTGAGCAGGTCAATGCACACACCAATCCCATA
>NW_019185214.1:0-109 GCF_002260705.1 Seriola dumerili
CCAGGAGCCTGTCTGACCCAGGCCATCCAGTAGCTACTGAATGTGAATCCAGAGGTTGTACAGGTCAGTGTGTGGGATTCTCCAGGTCTTTTAACCACTGGTTCAGATT
>NW_019185215.1:0-100 GCF_002260705.1 Seriola dumerili
CCAGCACCTGCCTTTTCTTCTGCATCTGTCCTCATCAATCAACAACCACATTACATCAAATACCTTGAGGTATTATCCCTGCACATGACAGATATTGTCT
>NW_019185216.1:0-187 GCF_002260705.1 Seriola dumerili
ATCTCCTCAAGAACGCACACAGAGCATCAAACACACAGAGTCCACTCAGCTTCAGAGTCAGTTAGAGTCTGTTTCTCCTGCAGCTTCACAGCTTCCGTAACGAGGCTGGGCATGTGCTGACATGCACACGTGGTTATGCTCTGTAGTCCATTGGGTGGTGCTGTTTCTGCCGCTGGGCTTTCTCACA
>NW_019185217.1:0-100 GCF_002260705.1 Seriola dumerili
TCTTATGAAAGCCAAAGGTCGGCAACTTGAACGACTCCATCGAAAAACTGGTCTAACTATCCACAAAGAAATGTACAATAACCATATTTTACATTATAAG
>NW_019185218.1:0-120 GCF_002260705.1 Seriola dumerili
GGCATAAAAACGTCATAGTACAGTAAGGCATAAAAACATTAAAAATGTCACAGTACAGTTAGGCATTAAAATATCATAGTGTAGTGAGGCATAAAAATGTCAAAAAACGTCATAGTATAA
>NW_019185219.1:0-117 GCF_002260705.1 Seriola dumerili
TCACCAAAGACCCATCACCGACTGGGAACTGTAAACTCACGGGGCCATGCTCCTACAAGATACGGGATATTTTTGGTAGAAAAAAAGGAAAATGAACAACAGATAATTAGTGTGATA
>NW_019185220.1:0-166 GCF_002260705.1 Seriola dumerili
GTAGGTTTGGTAAATGGATGTCTGGTTAACTGCCCCACCTCTGTTAAAGATCATTTCACAGCTCCCTGAGCTTTTCTATGGGAGCTTCCAGGACTGTGTCCCACACAGTGAATGAGACAGTCCTGAACGGGGCTCTAGTAACATTATTGTAGTCTACTAGAGTTTT
>NW_019185221.1:0-113 GCF_002260705.1 Seriola dumerili
ACTAGCAGAGGGGAGGGTGTTAATCAAAGAGTGTATAGTGAAAAGTTTATTCAGTCAAGAACTTAGAGGCACTCAGTTTTCTGTGTTCATTCAAGCAGGAGGACAACATGTCA
>NW_019185222.1:0-100 GCF_002260705.1 Seriola dumerili
AGGCTCATATTCTGGCTGGATGTCACCTGGTGGGGGACAGGGGAAATGTTCACACCTCAATCCACAGCTGGGACCACAGCTACATTACAACAGGTACAGC
>NW_019185223.1:0-135 GCF_002260705.1 Seriola dumerili
CAAATTCAAAGGTGCTTTATTGGGACATGAAAGTTTTAGAAAAACAATGTTGCCAATGCATTAAAATAATTGGCAAAATACAATCAACAACACCTAGATCGATGTAGCCTATATTAATAACATAATTATTTATGT
>NW_019185224.1:0-385 GCF_002260705.1 Seriola dumerili
ATTCACCAGCATTAAGACACTGGATAAATGAGCTTGTGTCCTACTGCACACCCGAAAAGATATTGTATAATGTGAGAGGGAAGCATGCAGCCTTTGAAAAAATCTGGGGCCCCTTCATAGACATTCTACCTTCTCTGGACCTGACTGACCATGGTGGTGGGAGCCTTCCTGGACCGGCTTCAGATTAGCCCTCTGTAGGTTCCTAATGTATTGTTGTGAGTAATGTGTTGATTACTGAATTTTTAGGAATGTATACAGATGGGTGTATGTACAAATCGTACTGTGTAGGTACACAAATGAAAGGAAATTAAGAGCCATACAAGGGAGGAGGGTGGGGGGTGGGGCGGGAAAAGTTCAAGTAATATTTCTGTTTTGTTTTTATTTT
>NW_019185225.1:0-104 GCF_002260705.1 Seriola dumerili
TCATCCAGGCTTGGTCTAATAGTCATAACACTTAGAGCCTTAAGGTGGAATTAAAGTTACATAGACACACCTATTGTTTTTTTTTTATTGAACATTTTGTTTAA
>NW_019185226.1:0-136 GCF_002260705.1 Seriola dumerili
CCTGTGCCGTAAGAACCAGAAGAGTAACTAAAACATGATGGCTAATTGTTGTGCTAAGTTCTATTAACCCCTTAAAGAAAGTTTTGTCCATTACAGATGATGATTCTGATTAATAATCAGATGATATATTTATTAT
>NW_019185227.1:0-103 GCF_002260705.1 Seriola dumerili
AGTAAGGCATAAAATGTCAAAAAATGCCATAGTATAGTAGGACATAAAAACATAAAAAACGTCTTAGTATAGTAAGGCATAAAAACATAAAAAAACGTCATAG
>NW_019185228.1:0-481 GCF_002260705.1 Seriola dumerili
GGAATCGGAAACATCAGCTGAACCAGCTCCTGCAGAATCGGAAACAAGCACCAAACCAGCTCCTCCAGAAGACTCAACAATCTCCGGGCTAGAGTCGGAAACAACCGCCGAACCAGCTCCTGCACAATCATCAACAACCACTGAACCACCTGCTGCAGAGGACTCAACAACCACTGGGCCAGAGTTGGAAACAACCCCTGAATCAGCTCCTGCAGAAGACGCAACAACTTCTGGGCTGGAGTTGGAAACAACAGCCAAACCCGCTCCAGCAGAATCAGAAACAACCACTGAACTATCTCCTGCAGAAGACTCAACACCGCCTGGACGAGGGTCGGAAACATCAGCTGAACCCGCTCCTGCAGAAGACACAACAACCTCGGGACCTGAGTCAGAAACAACAGTGGAACCAGCTCCTGCAGAAGACTCAACAACCTCTGGACCTGAGTCAGAAACAACTGCAGAACCAGTTCCTGCAGAATTG
>NW_019185229.1:0-172 GCF_002260705.1 Seriola dumerili
GTGGTCTGGGTGCCCGTGGAGGTTTGATGGGGTTCTATTTCTTGCGTTGGTGTGGGTGGGAAGTGGGAAGGCTTTATTTCTTCGATGAGTGATTTGCGGGGACCTAGATATAGAGACAGTGTATTCGGGGCTGCAGGTTTGGGCAGGGGGGGATAATGTTCCTCTGGGATGG
>NW_019185230.1:0-128 GCF_002260705.1 Seriola dumerili
TGAGTTTATTTCAACATGAACACAGATGCGACACATACATGGTTTTACCCTCACACTGACAGTCTGTAACACTGTCGTTAGAAGGTTTACTATGGTCATTTCACATGTTAAAGTAATTTCCACACTGA
>NW_019185231.1:0-114 GCF_002260705.1 Seriola dumerili
CTGAACAGTGTCTTGAACGACCCATTTTACTCTGTTTTTTAAGGACAAATGCACAGCCAGCATATGCAGCGTCAGTCCTTAAATAAGGGCCACCTGTTTAACACCTATTTTTTT
>NW_019185232.1:0-127 GCF_002260705.1 Seriola dumerili
TTGGTTCCTTGTTTGTCTGTGTTTTTGCGTCATGTCTTGTTTCTGTGTAGTGATTGTCTGCCCCACACTAATGTGTTTCACCTGTGTACAATCACCTTGCCTCCTGTGTCTATATAGTCTTTGTGCT
>NW_019185233.1:0-119 GCF_002260705.1 Seriola dumerili
TGGGCAAAAACATAAATTTAGTCCCTCCTTTTAATGAAAGAGATTTGAAAAGTATTTTTCACAGTTTGAGCGGGTGGCCACCACTTTGGAGTGGTCAAAGCACAATTGGACATTGCTGT
>NW_019185234.1:0-124 GCF_002260705.1 Seriola dumerili
AGACTTGGTTTAAGTCTCCAGGAAATTAATGTGAGCCATATGTAATGTCCACCTAAGTGATGGAAATATGACTCTGTGTGTGTACAGGTGAAAGTCCAGATGGCAAAGGAGGCGGAGTCTAAAG
>NW_019185235.1:0-210 GCF_002260705.1 Seriola dumerili
TAAAAAACTAGGTCCTGTTGAGTGAATAAATAAGAACTATACATATAGAGAGAGCTATTATTTATTAAGCAAAGAAGCCCACAAGATTTGCTGGAACACATAATACTACTATTCATCATCTTTTCATGGATATCAATTGGTACTTTGATAAAGGTTTGCATTAAAAAATATTCAGTGTTTATTAACTGATCTCAAGCAGTAATACTGAAC
>NW_019185236.1:0-1566 GCF_002260705.1 Seriola dumerili
AGCAGCTTCTCCGTCTCCTCTGAGGAGCTCTGAGTGCTGGCTGTCCTCTCTGACAGTAGATTGTCTCTCTCTGCCCGCACACGCTCATACTCCTCAGTCAGACTCTGAATCTGTGAGGAAAGAGCCAATGCTAATTTGACATATTGGGAACATCACAAATGTAATACCTGTACTTGAATAAGGTTTTTAAAAAAAGTTTAGATGTAATCATCTAAAAAAAAGTCAATTCTGTCCCTCTGTATTTTCATGTGTAAGAGTCTTGCCTGATTCTGAACCGCTTGTATCTGGAGCGTGCTCTCTGCACCCCCCCCACTGTGTGGGCTGCTCTGCAGCTCTGCCTTCTGACTCCTCAGCATGCTGATCTCATTCTGGAGAACTTTGATCTTCTCCTGCGATGCTCTCAGATCCTCCTGGTTCTCGATCATCTGAAACACATGAGCATCACACCAGTTTACAAGTGAAGATCTTTTCTGTACAAAAGGAGTGTACAATAACCACCTGCAGTGTCTCATTACTAATGCTGCAGCAGTTGGCAGGTCAATTGGTCAGTGGATCAATTTGCTGTTTTTGCTATATATAAAATACATGCTGCAAAAATCATCACCTATGCACGCCAGCAGCCCTGTGCTTCACTTTTTTCAGATCATCAGTGTCTGATCCAAACGTTCCCTGAGGTCACTTCATGCTGGCTTATTAAAAGTTCCATAAATAAACTGCAAAAACTACAGGGAAGCAACCTCTTGATATATTCAAGAAGCAGCTCCAAACTTATTACTATGCTTTTGCTTCTGATTAAATCAAACTTTATATTAGATTTCTTTCATTTCGTTTTATGGTTTTCATATCTTAAAATTGCTTGTACTACTATCAGTATCCTCTTATCTCATCTCTTACTTTCTCAGGATGTCATTGCTTCATTGTCTTTTATTGCTTTAACGTGTCCCGTCTATGTGTCTGTTGTCTTGTTATAACACCTCTTCTTGTAAAGCGCTTTGAGCTTAATTTCATGTTATTTAAGGTGCTATAGAAATAAAGTTTAGTATCATTATGTAGAAGGCCTCAATGTGTAGTAATTAAAGGAATGAGAAAAGAAAACTCACCAGTTCTACATTCTCTTGGAGGTCAGACTTCAACTGGCTCACCTCTTCCTTCCTTTCCTCCAGCTGCTTTTCCAGCTGTTGGACCTGAGGCACGATGGAGGGATCATTAACATTTTCAACATTATTCTCTTGTGAGACTTTTATCTGCTGAAGAAAACAGCAGAATGCATAAGCAATGACAAACAGGAATCATTAACCTCCAAAGGAACAATGTAGCCCTGTGCCAGTTTCTTCTTGTTCAACATTCGAGCAAAACGAAATAAAATAAAAATGTCAATGTGGTGTAACAAGGAGAAGATGTGGATCTGACCTGTTCAAGCTGTTGAGCCTCCTGCTCCTCTTTCAGTGACAGTGGCTCAGAGCCGAGATGCTGCTGTAACTCACATTGCATCTACATGGTAGAGAGGGAGGACATGTTAGTTTGGTCTGGGGTTTTTAAATTATGACTTTCTACATCACTCTTTTC
>NW_019185237.1:0-151 GCF_002260705.1 Seriola dumerili
CAATACAACAGTAGAGGCCAGTAAAGCAGATGCCATCACCAAGTCTGTTTCAGCTGTTGCTCCACTTCTCTCCTTCATGTTGTTGGACTGAAGGTTTTTCATCTCCTGCTCAGACATTTGTCACTTTCTTTTTTGGCCTGTTGACCCTCTT
>NW_019185238.1:0-111 GCF_002260705.1 Seriola dumerili
AATGGATAGTTGTGCTCTATAAATGTCTTTCTTTGCTTACAAGAGGACAACTCTGCACCTTTGGAGGTCGCGCTAAACACAACATTAGAGTCCATGACAGCACTGACAACT
>NW_019185239.1:0-107 GCF_002260705.1 Seriola dumerili
TTATATAAAGATGGACGTAGCCTCTGTGACGTCACCCGCGGTTTTATGAAGTGTAGCTTTGAAGCGGCGACTGAGCTGCTCCTCCGTCGCCATCTTGCCAGTACCTC
>NW_019185240.1:0-140 GCF_002260705.1 Seriola dumerili
ATACTTTAATGACCAAAAAGATTGTGAACATTAAACAAGATTTTTTTTAAAAATAAAAATACATGAGTGCTCAGTGTGATACTTGCAGATCATCTTGATGGTTAAAGGGGACATATTATGCAAAATGCACTTTACCATGG
>NW_019185241.1:0-217 GCF_002260705.1 Seriola dumerili
GTGGCATTAACATTTGTCAGGTCTACAACAGGGCTCCTAAATCGGGTGGTGGGGCTTCCCAGATCACCAGATGCTGAGAGAAGAAGCAAAAGACAGAAAAATCACTGACATGTTTTTATTCCTTGGGAAAATATTAATACATCATCTGTGATAGTCTCTGTGAAAGTTAACTGTTGAAAGTGCAGTGTGAATGTTTATCTTTTAATGTTAACTTACT
>NW_019185242.1:0-147 GCF_002260705.1 Seriola dumerili
GTTGAATTCTTTCATGGATGTACATGCAGCTGGAAGACACACAGTTGAAAGTCAAATTGGTTTGAGTCTTGTCTGAGAAAAGCGGAGAAACCTATGGACAGGAATCTGAAAAGCTCTCTTGACCTTTTTTGTATGCATTATGAGACG
>NW_019185243.1:0-281 GCF_002260705.1 Seriola dumerili
ACTGAAGGTGTTTGTCACAGTAGATAAAATCAACATCAGATATCTTTATAGTCTTATGTTTTGTCAATACAACACCTTCAGATTAATCTCAAATTCATGCAAATTCAAAGGATAATATATAACAACGATACCTTTCTCAAAGTTTCTTAGTCAGATGAAGATGTAGAGCAGAAGTGACTCCGGTCAAACTCTGTCTGGTTAATAAAGTATGTGTGTCCTGATGACTCATACGTGTCAAGTCACCACCACATTGAGGCGGGACCACATGTAACACAGCAATT
>NW_019185244.1:0-201 GCF_002260705.1 Seriola dumerili
TGTGTGTGTGTGTGTGTGTGTGTACATGCGCGAGTGTGTGTGGGTCTATATTTCTTATTCTGATCAGTGCTGTCCTGTTCGCGCTGTAGGCGGACCTGCTACAGATTAATGTTCCTCTATTGATTGATCCATTTGGCTGTGAGGATAGATGGCACCCTGAGGTGACCCACAAGCCACAGTGTTCATTATATCTCTCTGACC
>NW_019185245.1:0-121 GCF_002260705.1 Seriola dumerili
TTTTGGCATTGTAAAACTGAAATGTTTATTTTACTGCACTGTTAAAAGCAATTAATAACAGATGAACAATGTAAGAATTTAGTAACACTTGACATGTTAGTAGTCTACTGTAGTTTATGGT
>NW_019185246.1:0-115 GCF_002260705.1 Seriola dumerili
CATATAAAGATTTTACTAACTGGTTTGTTAATTATTATTAATAATGTTAATGTTATAATGTTAATGTTAATAATTACTTCTTTGACTGTACGCTAATAAATGGGCATTAGATCCT
>NW_019185247.1:0-146 GCF_002260705.1 Seriola dumerili
GAGAAAGAGAGACAGGAGGGTTGTGGAGACGGGGGGAGGGGGATTAGATGCAGCAAAGGACCTAAACCTAAATGGTACACACTCCAGAAACTTCTACTTTTATTCCTATTTTGTGTTTTCTGATTCCATGTCCTGCTTTAACCCGA
>NW_019185248.1:0-117 GCF_002260705.1 Seriola dumerili
TGTTTTCCCAGAAACTCTGCTTGCTCGATTTTTTTTTTTTTTTTTTTTTTTTAACAGGGCATAAAAAATTTCACAAGAATTTTAGATGGATGGTGCAAGATCCAACAGTGGTTGCCA
>NW_019185249.1:0-105 GCF_002260705.1 Seriola dumerili
TTTTTTTTACGTTTTTTGCCATACTATACTATGTCCTTTTTTTTGACATTTTTATGCCATACTATTTAAAAGCATTTTTTGGCAATTCTATGCCTTACTTTATTA
>NW_019185250.1:0-175 GCF_002260705.1 Seriola dumerili
GGCCCCCCTCCGCCTCCTCCCCCGCCCCCCAAACGTCACTGCCGTTCGCTGTCGGTGCCGGAGGACCTGTCGCGTTGCCGCTACACCTGGCGGCCCAGCGCTTCACGGGTCTGGACTCCCGTCAGTCGCCAGCAGTGCCACGGGGGAGCTGGGGGAGGTGTAACAGGTGGGGGGG
>NW_019185251.1:0-361 GCF_002260705.1 Seriola dumerili
ACCTATAGGCTCGTGTATTCTCCATTGAATACACAAGGAGATGAACAAGCTCACCTGAATATAGGCTACTATGTCAATACATGTTGAGTGTATTCACCTGTTGATTCAGATAAGAGTCACATCTTATTTTGAAATGTCAAATCCCAATCCTGTTTTTCAGTTTCAAAACCATAGTTTAAACTTTCAAAACCTAGTTTTAATGTGATGATTTCTGATTGTAGTCTAACCTCATAAAGCTGTAGGTCTGCTGTTCTGGGGTCTGTGGATCAAGGCTCATGTCTCCATAGGAAAGATGTCCACTGATAATAACTGACTGCTACAATCTCACACTGGTTTACTGCACTCTCTGTCTGTCTCTCTC
>NW_019185252.1:0-116 GCF_002260705.1 Seriola dumerili
ACTCGATAGTTTACACAAATTAAAGATCACTATATCCCTCAGAGATGAGATGTATCGCACTCTCTGGGATGTTTTCTGAGCGTCCAATTCAAGACAAAAGTCATTTGAGACAAGTC
>NW_019185253.1:0-142 GCF_002260705.1 Seriola dumerili
ACATTAGACCTGCCAAACATCAGCATGTTTATGCAGTGTATGTCATTGTGATTATGTTATCTTTTGCTCCTTCCTGTCATCATTCATCTGTAATGGAGCGACATGATTTTGGAGTGGGTCTATGATGTGAAGAAACTAGATG
>NW_019185254.1:0-103 GCF_002260705.1 Seriola dumerili
TAGATACACTTCATAAGACTCTTAGTATAGTTGTCCTTAGTAGTTCAGAGAACATAGTTGTTCGAGGACACACAGCAAACAGACAGCTTTCTGTTGAGTTTCA
>NW_019185255.1:0-105 GCF_002260705.1 Seriola dumerili
GTGTGTGTGTGTGTGTGTGTGTGTGTGTTTGTGTGGCTGTGTTTGTGTTTGTAAACATCACAGGGATCAAAGAGTCTCTTAACGAGCTGTTTTGAACACCTGTGT
>NW_019185256.1:0-111 GCF_002260705.1 Seriola dumerili
ATCCTGCAGGTACGCAGCGATTCAGCCGCTTGTTGTTTCGGTGCAGTTGGTTGTGGGCGGTTCAACAATGGTTCTGAAAGCAAAACTCAGGAGTCGCTGACACTGCTGTCA
>NW_019185257.1:0-144 GCF_002260705.1 Seriola dumerili
TCTTTAAAATGTAAATAAAGCTGCAGATAACATGGGTCATATCAAACTGCTTCTTCCCCTCAAGGTTATAAAATCCAAATGTGTCCAAATGCTGCCTTCACTTACGATGGGGCAGGTTGAATTACTTTTTCCTTTATGTTTTCC
>NW_019185258.1:0-116 GCF_002260705.1 Seriola dumerili
ATGCCTTACTATACTATGATATTTTTAAGCCTTACTATATTATGACATTTTTATGACATTTTGATGCCTTACTATATATAATGTCTTTCTGATGTTTTTATGCCTTACTATACTAT
>NW_019185259.1:0-110 GCF_002260705.1 Seriola dumerili
CCTTACTATACTATGACGTTTTTATGACTTTTTGTGCCAAACTATATTATGACTTTTAATACCTGACTATGCTATGACTTTTAATGCCTTACTATACTATGACGTTTTTA
>NW_019185260.1:0-131 GCF_002260705.1 Seriola dumerili
TCTCTCTCTCTCTCTCTCTCTCTCTCTCTCTCTCGTCAGCTGATTGGCTGAGAAATACTGCAGAGCACAACAAACCGTCAAAAAGTACCACAGAGCAGTTAAAACTCCAGAATACCAAAGAAGAAGATGGT
>NW_019185261.1:0-137 GCF_002260705.1 Seriola dumerili
CATAAAATGTTCACGTCGTCCATATATAAAATACATTTATTGTTGAGTCCCCCACTCCCCGGAACTCCCACCCCATTGATTCGTTGGTCCCTTCTCAAAATCTGTGCCAGCGGTTCTATACATGTTATGTAGAGGAA
>NW_019185262.1:0-108 GCF_002260705.1 Seriola dumerili
GTTTTTCCTGAATTTGTAATTAATCACTTTCTATGTTGGTTTTAATCAACAACAAAAATTATAGAAATTTTTAAATGTGGCTGTCCTTCAACAGTGACAATACAGGAT
>NW_019185263.1:0-152 GCF_002260705.1 Seriola dumerili
TTTTCTCCCCTGTTTAAGGCATGCTGGATAAAGATGTTTTGTCTGCACACCACCCACTCTAACCACTGGATGGAAGCGTTGGAGTATGTTTTACACTGTCTTCTGTAGTCATCGGGTGAAGGTATGGCTAGGGTTTTAGGAGGCAGGAAATT
>NW_019185264.1:0-182 GCF_002260705.1 Seriola dumerili
TATATATATATATATATGTTTTTTTTAACCAAGCTATCACTAGCTGGTTTATGTGACAAGTTAAAAGATTAATCCACTGATGGTCTGTTTTAAATTTAAAAATATAGTGAATTCATGGTCTGAGATTAAAATTCTGTGATAAAGTTAAAAAGATGCTAAAGATGATAAATGCTTAAAAAGTA
>NW_019185265.1:0-641 GCF_002260705.1 Seriola dumerili
GTTTTGTTGAGAAAAACCTGATGGATTCAGTTTAGTTTTTCTTGAAAGAAGAACAGATACTTGTCTCAACTGCAGCTCTCCTGATACTCAAACTAACTTTCACTAGACACTGAAGCTCTCCTTATCTGTCAGTGTTGCTCCACCTCAGTGCAGCTCTGTAGGTGAGGTTTTATTGACTCTTTATACCTTTGAAACAAGATGGATTCAAACTTTTGTTGATCTTTGTTACTGTAACTATAAACTGACGACATCCAACTCAAATGATTTTGTTTTTATTGGTGAAATAGTCGTGTGACTGCACATAAAAAACACACAGAAAACAAACATGGATGTTTGTATGAGAAGCAGTGATATGTATCCGTATTACAATGAAACGTAAGATATGGGGAATCCTCGGCTGATCTGGAAACCCTCTACTTCAAATCATGTTATGCATATACGTATACTGTATATATGTATACTTTCACTTTCATTTAAAGAAATGTAACGTTGAAACTGTCCTTATCTTTTATTGCAGCTCTGTCAGCAAGATTTTATTCCCTCTTTGCAACATTAATTTTTACTTTCCGTTGACCTTTGTTTCTGCCTGTTACAGTCTGTAGAACATAACAAAAGCATTCAGTGCAGGGGCGTCGAGTGGC
>NW_019185266.1:0-872 GCF_002260705.1 Seriola dumerili
ACAAACCTGGTACATGACTGAACTGTGTATGGATGCTAACTGGGGACTGAGGGCTACACCTCTTGTTTCAGGCAGTCTACTGAGCTGCTCTGGTGTCCAAGCTGCTCGGGAACTGCAGGGAAGCAGAGGAGCACTTCCAATACTATGAGCCTCGCAAATAAACTACTTTCTTTACATGTACCATTATTACTAAAGGAAGCAGAGGAATAACTAAACATAAGAAACACCGAACAGAGGGAGCAGGAGAGATGGAGGGAGAGACAGAAGCCATTGGCAACTGCTAAAGAAACTAGAAGATCTGAATAGCATGTAAACAACAGAAACACCCTCAACTGGTAATGAGACAATATGACAATACAGCACAGCAATAAAAGTCCTGTTAAGAAATAAAGGGTTTCTGCCCACTGAAATGCTAGAGGACTTTATATTTGAAACGATCACAAGAAGTGTTGATTTTGTATTAACACATAATGCAATAACAGGACAGATGGGAGCGACTCAAAATGAGGCTTTGCACTGAAATACTACCATGGCCAATTCTATATATCAAACTGAGGGAACTAAACAAAAGCCCTGCCAAAAGTCTGTTATATTCTGGAGTTGGAAGTAAATAAGGGCTAAACTATTGTGGATCCCAGATGGACTCTGTGAGCTGTGTGACAGACAAAATAAGGAAGATAGTTTGTCTCAGGGCACCACGGTGGCTCACCTGGTGGAGTAGGTGCGATTTGGGCTTAGTCCTTGCCCTGAAGACCCTTGCTTGAGTCTGACGTGTGGCCCTTATATAGAAAAATAACTTAATAAAAAGAAAGATAGTCTGTCTCTCCTAACTTTCTCTGAGTGATCATTTTATAGGTAAGTAAATAGTAAAT
>NW_019185267.1:0-105 GCF_002260705.1 Seriola dumerili
CCTCAAGCTGTTTCTAGACTCTGTCAGATTTGACATGAAGAGCCCAGGAGAGTCTGGACAGACAGGTTTCACAGACCAGGAGCTTTTTACACTTTTAGAAAACTG
>NW_019185268.1:0-112 GCF_002260705.1 Seriola dumerili
GGCCCGCGGGCCGTAGTTTGGGGACCCCTGATGTAAAGCATCCTTGAATATCTAGAAAAGCTCTCTATAAATAATTGCTATTATTATTATTATTATTATTATTATTATTATT
>NW_019185269.1:0-173 GCF_002260705.1 Seriola dumerili
CTCCACATACACCTCAACCTGGGGATCAAATCCCAACAGGGAGACTATCAAGAAAACTGTGGTGGAGATTGGAACAGACTACATCTTCTTGGTTCCAACACAGGCTGCCCTCTACCTTCATGCTGCCAACGCCACGTGAGAGCAGAATCTTACAATAGAGCTATAGTTGTCAG
>NW_019185270.1:0-130 GCF_002260705.1 Seriola dumerili
ATGCTATATTTATGCTATGCTATATTTATTTTAATTTATTTTTTATTTGTTTACAGTACATTTTAAATAACTATTGCTATTTCAATTACATAGTTTTTATTATTATTATTATTATTATTATTATTATTAT
>NW_019185271.1:0-116 GCF_002260705.1 Seriola dumerili
TGATGACATACTATTCTATGATGTTTTTGTGCCATACTAAACTATGACATTTTTTGAAATTTTTTTTATGACATACTGTTTTATGACGTTTTTATGCCATACTATACTATGACATT
>NW_019185272.1:0-146 GCF_002260705.1 Seriola dumerili
TGTCACTCCTGTTTTAACTATGTTTCAAATTTAAAAAATCGTTCCTTCCCATCACCTCTATTTTGTTAAATGAGACAAGTTGGAAAATATTTTCCCTTCGGTTTAGTCAATAGAAAGATACCGTATGAAAAATGGAATCTTTGAAT
>NW_019185273.1:0-157 GCF_002260705.1 Seriola dumerili
ATTGCGCCCAGCAAGCAGAGCTAAACGCCCGGTGGCCCGCCGGCGCCACCCCCCCTCCCCCCCGGCACAGGCATCGCGCCCAGCAAGCAGAGCTAGCAGCCTGGCGGCCAACCGGCGCCCCCCCACCCCCCAGCACAGGCATTGCGCCCAGCAAGCA
>NW_019185274.1:0-140 GCF_002260705.1 Seriola dumerili
TGAAACCCATGTAAACAGCTTTCTAAAAGTTCTAGTTTCATTTTCTGTGAAACTCCTGTGGTGGACAGAGGAAAAGAGAGGGAGGAGCACCTCGCACACATAAGTACAGACGTACTGTGACCTGGAAGATAAAGAAAAGC
>NW_019185275.1:0-100 GCF_002260705.1 Seriola dumerili
TTTTTTGGCATTTTTATGCCTTACTATACTATGTCATATTATTCCTTATCATAATATAACATTTTTATGATCTTTTATGCTTTAATATACTATGATGTTT
>NW_019185276.1:0-114 GCF_002260705.1 Seriola dumerili
TGTTTAATATTAATATAATAAATAAGGGACATATACATTGGGATGATAGCAATTAATATAATGTTAAAATTTATTAAAAATATAAGATTTTATTTAAATTCATTAGGTCTGATT
>NW_019185277.1:0-167 GCF_002260705.1 Seriola dumerili
TTCATTGTTTCTAGATTCTACTTTGTGGGTATGGGAGGAATCAGACATTAGATGAACTGTAATTTACAATTATCAAATTGTGTAGGCATAGATTTAAAAAAATATATATATATAATTTACATATTTCGAAATTACACACTATTTTTAGCTCTTCACTGATCAACAAG
>NW_019185278.1:0-293 GCF_002260705.1 Seriola dumerili
TGCTCCACACCAGTATGTCCCAGCGTCGTCTGCTGTTACATCTCTCACTGTAATGGTGATATTTCTCTTCAATCTGTCGTCATTCAAGGAAAACTTCCCGTTGTTCATCTTGTGAGCCTGGGTGCTTACTAGACGTTCACATACAGACGGATCTTCTCCCTTACAAATGAATTTGTAAGTATGAGCAGTGTGACTGCTATAATCACACCAGTATGTGAGGGTTTCTCCAACCATTGGGGATCTTGTGAAGTTAGGAATTTCTGTAGATAGACACAGATTTAAATAAAACAGTT
>NW_019185279.1:0-111 GCF_002260705.1 Seriola dumerili
ACATATCACCAAAAACACAAATAATAAACTGATTAAGGAATTTGGTAATTAAAAAAAGGCTCATCATATTTTAGAATGCAACTAATGAATATTTTCATTATCAATTAATCT
>NW_019185280.1:0-123 GCF_002260705.1 Seriola dumerili
GATTTTTTTCTCTGTCATTTATAATCTTTTTTCTTTTTTTTTTTTTTTTTCTACATTTTCTTTGTGCAAGTGAGGAATCGAAACTCTTTAAAGTGTGCCTTGATCAAAAACATATTTTGCTTA
>NW_019185281.1:0-146 GCF_002260705.1 Seriola dumerili
TAGCAAAGAAAGAAAATACACTTTTGTGACAGAAAGAGAAGCAGACTGAACCACCAGGAAAGACTTATTTTCTCCTTTTTTTGACAAATAATTTCAATTTCATTTGACAAAGAGTCTGTGATATTCTAGACTACTGTATATGGAGC
>NW_019185282.1:0-102 GCF_002260705.1 Seriola dumerili
ATAATTAAATCTGTGCATATAACATCAAATAAAAATGTTGAAGAATAGTAAGAATAATAATAGTAGAATAATAAAAAATTTTAAACATTTAAATTTAAAAAT
>NW_019185283.1:0-832 GCF_002260705.1 Seriola dumerili
TTAGGATGGGCAGGATCCTCAGTGTCCTCTCCACTTTCAAAGGGTCAGAGGCACTCACAGAAGGGGAGGACTCCAGTGAGCATTCTGTGTCAGACTCCCCCTCGAAGTTTGTGTCTTCTTCATATACACACTAACAGTTGTTTTTGTTTTTGAGTACAAAGGCAGGAGGCCATGTTTTTACTCAAGCACCTCTTCAAAGACACATGAAACACATCCCTCAAAATATGCCCTTTTTTCACCCCTGAAATGATCAGTGCGTGCTTACAAGTTCGCACACAACCACGCACACACACTCCATAATATAACAGGTAAAAATACAAGAATTTCATGCATCGGCCTACAATGGGAAATCGGTTGAATCTGCTGGAATACAGTAAAAATGTCAAATATCACTTCTTTTCTTCAAAATGAAATGCTGACATTACAGAATGCATGGTTTTATACTGTAATGGCAGTGAGATTAAAAAATGTGGTTTTAATGGAAGTCAATNGGTTGAATCTGCTGGAATACAGTAAAAATGTCAAATATCACTTCTTTTCTTCAAAATGAAATGCTGACATTACAGAATGCATGGTTTTATACTGTAATGGCAGTGAGATTAAAAAATGTGGTTTTAATGGAAGTCAATTAGGGAATTTTTGGCCACGAAGGTGTCCAGAGGGAGTATCTCGCACTACATAAAAAATACTAATGCCATCCAATCAATTTTGTTGTTAATCTTTGACATATCCAAGACTCTAATCACCACCAAAGCCTCATCCCCCTACTATTTATTATATGGAAAATAATTCGTTTTTTGTGTTTTTTTGTAATAAATAATTAATAATTCAA
>NW_019185284.1:0-141 GCF_002260705.1 Seriola dumerili
CTCCCTTTAAAATGATGCTCATGACTGGTTTCCATACCATGTCATCGTTGCCTGTGAGGTAGCATTGGATGAACTGTAATCTAAAAGCTGCTACTCTGCTCCCCAGGTGTACCAACCCCTGCCCCCCCTCTTCCTTCGGCA
>NW_019185285.1:0-896 GCF_002260705.1 Seriola dumerili
CCTCTTCACCTCACTCCTTGAGCGTGGGCCGGGCAGAGTCCCCCTTCCACCTCTACTACCTCTTCACCCCTGAGTAAAACTATAAGCTCTTGGGGGATTTACCTGGTCTATGTAGAAGGCCGTCCCTGAGCGGATCTCTCTCCTCTGCTTGAGGTCCGTCTCTGTGGTGTCTCTGGACAGAGCCACGTACTCCACCTCCCGTTTGGTCAACTCCTGCTCAACGACAAGGAAAGACTCGGCTTCACACAGCGTTTCAGGAGTCCTCTCAAAAGTTAAAGGCCGATGTTGTTTCAATATAAAACCAGTTGTACAATCACATTACATGAACTAAATAAACGATGATGATGTAATTCAGATATCCAGTTGTGAGGGCTGTTAATTCATGTTCATACACTGACTGCAGAGTTTTCATCATGTAGCAGCTCAGCTAACTTTGTTACATTCACTCATCTGATGCACCTTTATGAAAAATGATCATTAAGATCATTTGCCAGAAAAACTTTATGAGTCTAATTAATATTAACACATGGAGAAAAAAAAGAAAAAGAATAAGAGTAAGACATTAATAACAAATATTCATTACAAGAAGAGTCTGTACATGTTCTACACATCTAAAGCAAACATCCATGAGGACAGGAATATAAGATACAATATGTATTATTGTATTATGTTATATTATATATTTTAGGTGCAATTTTATTCAATTCTAAATTTTTAATTTCTTGACAACAATTTTACACGCCTTCATACAACTCTGTAACACACTGTGTCCATGAGCACTGATAAACTACTGAAATCATATTCAAGACGGGGTTTGTAATAGTTTTAAATTAGTTTTCCAAATACTTCACAGTTCTGCCTTGTCTGTGTGTGTGTGTGTGTGTGTGTGTGTGTGT
>NW_019185286.1:0-189 GCF_002260705.1 Seriola dumerili
GTTTTTCTCACCACTTGTTATTTCTGCACAGAACACTTCGGGATACGTTTTCCTGTCTAACTTCTGTCTAAAGTCTAAAGTGCTAGGTGCCATCCATGAAGAATATGATGTATTTCATGCTTACATGTCCTAAAGTTATCAGTTACTGTTACTGAGCATGCAGTTATGTTCAATAACGCTGTTAAATCA
>NW_019185287.1:0-144 GCF_002260705.1 Seriola dumerili
CAAAGAAAAAACGTATATTTCATAAAATATAATTTCCAGCCAGCTCAGGGAAATAAAAGGCTCGTTAAAGAATGAACGAGCTCCGAGTTGTGTCTGTAATAACCGCCCTGATGATTATGCACTTGCACACTCACATAAGCAGAG
>NW_019185288.1:0-430 GCF_002260705.1 Seriola dumerili
ATAAAGTCCATATGATGTCCGATTGAGCGTTATGTGAACAGAGCAGATCAGTGTCCAGGGAATTCACAGCGAGCGAGTGGGCGCTACTTCCTGCGGCTCTACCCAGGCGCCACCCAACACCTAAACCAAACGGCGTATGTCCAGTAGGTGTGAACGTGTCTGACACGGAAAATCTGGACTGGTATTTGCACTTTCCTGACCAATGCAGTTTTTTGGTAACTTATGGATGTCTTGAAGGCAGTAGTTAAAGTTGTCAGTATTTTGCTGGTTGTTTGCAGGATCACAGCTTAGGTAGATCTGAGTGTCATCAGCGTGAAAATGGAGACTGATATTATACGAATGAAACACAGCGGGTTTTCAAGGCGCAGCACCTGAGTCAGACGAAACTCCTGCGTTTTGGTGTCGGGCTGCAGCCACACACACACACACA
>NW_019185289.1:0-111 GCF_002260705.1 Seriola dumerili
CGACGGCAGCTGTGGACGATCCAGATGGGAGGCTGAGCTCGCCTGCTAAAGAAAGCTAACAGTGCAGCGGAGAGTGTTTGTTTCACTCTTCCATAGCCTGCCATTTTATTT
>NW_019185290.1:0-145 GCF_002260705.1 Seriola dumerili
AGCTCTTTAACTCTGAACAAGTAAATACAAGGGTTTTACTTCATAGTTGAATTCTTTGTTTTGACAGTCGAACTTTACTGACAGTGGAAAAACACCAGTTTTAAAATTTATAGATTATAAATGTAATAAAAGCTTTGATCAGTCT
>NW_019185291.1:0-102 GCF_002260705.1 Seriola dumerili
GTGTGAAATAAACCTGCTGCTTGTTTTTGATCGCGATCAGAATGACAGATGATCAACACAAGCACCTTAAATTAAGCTGCAGCCGCGGAGGAGACGATACGG
>NW_019185292.1:0-826 GCF_002260705.1 Seriola dumerili
ATATATATATATATATATATATATATAGATTAATATGTTAATGAGCTATTTTTGTAGTGATGTCCAGTAGATCTATAATTTATTTCCCAAGTGTCTTTGCTGAAAAAATGTAAGAAATGAAAATTAAAGAAAAAAATATTCTCCCATTGAGCCCAAACTTTGACTCCTATAAATTCAAATACTTTTAAAGAGTTTGTCATCATTGGCAGAATGATTACTTTATGTTTAAATTCAGGTCGTTTGTGGAGTTTAAAGAAATGCTGAAATCTTATTGACTGGAAAACCTCATAGAGATCCAATTCAACTCACACATGTTATGATATGGAACTGTATCACATTTATTGTTCGGGTGACAGTGAATAGAGCTGCACAGCTCAGTTCAACACCTACCTACAAATAGTGTTAAATATCAAACGTTTTTATTTTTTCGTTTTTTATTTTGCTTCTCAGAACGAAGGTGGTCTTAACCTCCTCTCACCAAACCGTCTTAAAAACATTCAAACAGTCTTTTGTTTCCATAAAAACAATGAAAAACAGCCTGTATTTGCCACAAACTGTAGGGCCTGGTCACAGGGATACAAACATTAACCATGTAAAACCTTCCACAGTCCTGTAGGTGGTTTATAGAAAACCCTCCATACTAGTTTCACACCACTGTCATCATCCAGTTCTGTGTCTGCACTGATACTGACACAACCAGTCCTCTAGTTCACATATGATCAGTGCTACCACAGAACATTTATACACAACTTTTCCTTTGACTGTTCTTACAGTCCGTCATATTTAATGAGGGTCCTGAGAATCCATTTGGAACAAAACCCGGCTC
>NW_019185293.1:0-116 GCF_002260705.1 Seriola dumerili
GAGAGGAAGTGAGAACAGAATCAGTGATATGGACAGAGACATTGGAGCGGGTGCTAAGGGTTAGAGTTTGCAGTTCTTCCGGGTTATGGGGTTGGCGGGGGGAGCCGTGGATTTGG
>NW_019185294.1:0-107 GCF_002260705.1 Seriola dumerili
ATCACAAGGGTATAAATTGAGGGGATGTGATAAAAGCCTGACACTTCTATAATATATACAGATATGTATATATATATATATATACACACATATACATATATACATAT
>NW_019185295.1:0-100 GCF_002260705.1 Seriola dumerili
GTTTTCTGCCACAAAATGACTTCACATCACTCACCAGAGATATAATTTGAAGATTTTACCCTAACCAGTACTTTTCACTAGTTCAAAACTTTGTAAAGGG
>NW_019185296.1:0-108 GCF_002260705.1 Seriola dumerili
TTTATCATGAACTTGTAGATATTTGATTTTTTTTTTTTTTTCTTTTTGTTAGTTGCAATAACTAATAAGAATATCATCTTACAAAGAAACACCAGGGACAAAAGGGGC
>NW_019185297.1:0-118 GCF_002260705.1 Seriola dumerili
GCTGGGATCATCTTCAGTATCCATTAGATAGATTGAGGATGTTTTCAAATCTGAACAACCGTCCAAAAGTCAAAGATTTTATTCAGTTTACTTTCACAGAAGACTAAGAAAACCAGAA
>NW_019185298.1:0-108 GCF_002260705.1 Seriola dumerili
TGTCATAACATTATACGTGCAATACTTAATACAATGTGTCCAAACATTTTTTGGTTGAAAAATATGATTACATAACACTTATAGAATGTCGGCTCAGTCTTAACTGGT
>NW_019185299.1:0-108 GCF_002260705.1 Seriola dumerili
ACTTTTATTTCAACATTATGTTTTTGGGTTGTCCATCCACACCTCCGTCCCATTCTTGTGAACATGGTATCTTAGTAATGCCTTAAGGGAATTTCTTCAAATCTGGTG
>NW_019185300.1:0-122 GCF_002260705.1 Seriola dumerili
ATAAATTAAAATATATACATATAGGCTAAAAGGCTAGTCGGTCGTGGTGCCAAATTGAAGTAGACTACTTCTGTGTCATCAGGTGATTTGGTTTGTAGTCAGTCCATTTTCTCTTAGGATTG
>NW_019185301.1:0-147 GCF_002260705.1 Seriola dumerili
TTCATCTTAAAGAAAAAGTTTCTTATTTGATTTTATGTCATCTATTTTTGACTTTATTTCTGTTTTTTAATCCTATTTTATTATTATACAATTCATTTCATCTTATCGTTTCACTTTCCATCTCATTTTACACTGATATTTTTCCAT
>NW_019185302.1:0-132 GCF_002260705.1 Seriola dumerili
TTTGACTTTTGCCTTCAGTTTATTTTTTGATCCAGCACCTGTATACGCTCTTTTGATGTGTATGCACGCTGTTTGTTTGGTTTTTTTTTAAATTTTTTTATCAATATAGTAGTTTGTACAATCTCTACCCTA
>NW_019185303.1:0-118 GCF_002260705.1 Seriola dumerili
GACAGTCAAAGTGGAGGGTGTGATTGCTGCAGTAACCTGTGGGCTCTTCCGTACACTATACATTAGCTTTGACAATGAAGCATTTGATTCATGTTTAAACTGATGCCTTTGCTGTTAG
>NW_019185304.1:0-805 GCF_002260705.1 Seriola dumerili
ATGCCCAACCTCACCACTCTCGTTTGGCATGACACAGATTGCCTCTGGATTTTCATGAAGTTCCCTTGTGCCAAGGTCGAATTGACAAGAAATGGGAGGCAGGAGAGGAAATACTGTGGGCGGCTTTGCAAGTTGCTGCAGCTGTCTTGCTTCCACCTAACATTAGAATTTCACAAATTGAAAATGATCATGGGTTTGATAAATCACTATATCTTTAACAGCAGGCATTTTGACTTGTCCTAGCAGGAAAAGTGCAGGTGTAAACAAATTCATGTCTCCCAGTAAACCATGACAGCAAGCTGACATGCACAAAACCAGGACCTTGACACTGAAGCAACTGTGAAAAACTTGTCTTGTCTTTATTCTCTATGTATCACTTTCAGTGCCAGCCCTATATCCATCCAATAATTATGCTGTAAGTATTCTTTGAGCATTCAGTTAAACAAACAAGAATGCAATCAATCAGTGTTTCTTCAACAAGATTGTAGTCCCACCCTCTAACTCAAATTAATTGGATATTTATGAGTTTCACAATTTCACAGGTCAGACATACTCTCTGCAAAGTGAATGAGGCAATATCTATTCCAGACAGGAAGTAATTTTGTTGCAACACAATCTTCACTTAAATGAGTGTTGGTCAGATGCTTGTGCGACCACAGCTAGTGGAGCCTTCAGGCTTGATTTTATTTCTGTATAGAGGATGTGGGCTGATTTTAATACCACCTGCGCTGGTCAGTGATTTTAACCCTGTCCGAAGTACATATAGAGGTAATATTTCATCCCCACCCACGTAATAATAACAGCT
>NW_019185305.1:0-180 GCF_002260705.1 Seriola dumerili
CAGGGGAAGACGGCCTGTAGTGCTTCACTCAGGAATTTTGCATATTATATTTGTCAGTGTTATTATAGAAATAACACTGACAAAACATTTTGCATTTTGTGACACTTAACAGATAAGACTATGCACAAAACAATGTGTATCTTTGCTTGTGCACTACTTTCTTGCAATGGCATCACTCCA
>NW_019185306.1:0-114 GCF_002260705.1 Seriola dumerili
GTTCCCAGTGGTCAGTCTGCCCAGCAGCATCAAGCACACTTGAACTCCATATTTATGGTCTGTACATGTACAACTACTACTGTTACATCTGTTCTTTTCAAAATAATCTCCATG
>NW_019185307.1:0-119 GCF_002260705.1 Seriola dumerili
CACACACACAATTCATAATATATAACTAAATTAGTGCAAGTAATAATGTAATATTATAAAAAAAAAATAGTATTGCAGTTGCTTCATGTAGCAGTGGGTTTTTTTTCTTTCTTTTTTTC
>NW_019185308.1:0-121 GCF_002260705.1 Seriola dumerili
CACAAATATGTGGATATTTATACACATCATTTTTTTTTTTATTTTTATAAAATAAAAAACTTTTTTATTTTATACTACCCCTGGTTGATATAAATGGGGTTGACAAAATAATAACATCTCT
>NW_019185309.1:0-336 GCF_002260705.1 Seriola dumerili
CAGTACCCGGACCCCAGGCTTTGTGGCACATTGATACGAACCATAAATTGATTCGGTAAATTCATATTTAGCAATCTTTTTCACAAAATGTCTGACTTTCAAGGGTGTTTTTTAAAGTATATAGTTGTTATTAGGGCTGCAACTAACAATTATTTTCATTATCGGTTAATCTGGTGATTATTGTAACAATAAATCAATTAGTTATTTGGTCAATAACATTGAAAAAATGTTGAAAAATGTCAGTCAGTGTTTCCCAAACCACAAGATCACGTCCTCAAAGTCTTGTTTTGTCTACAAACCAAAGAAATATTCAGTTTATTGTCATAAAGGAAAAAA
>NW_019185310.1:0-115 GCF_002260705.1 Seriola dumerili
GCCATCATCTTCCTCCTCTTGGTATATTGTAAATTTCACATTGTCTTCATTATCTTTCACTCACTGTTGAGGGTGAGAGGTGATGACCTCTGCCAGCACTCCAAAATTTGCTGTA
>NW_019185311.1:0-137 GCF_002260705.1 Seriola dumerili
TTTAGGTAGATGTTTGTACTTTCTTCTGGCGACATTTTGTTATTAATTTTAAAAAACATAGAGTTTCACTTTACTTAAATAAATATCAGACTAATAGGTAATAATAGGCAAAGAAGATCTTTTGAAAACAATATTTA
>NW_019185312.1:0-153 GCF_002260705.1 Seriola dumerili
ATTTTTAAGCACAAGCTGTATGATCAGTTTATTAACTAAAGTAGGTAAATTAGCTTCACTATCATCCACCACGTGCTGCTGACACAGCTTCAGCAAAAATAAACATAATGTACATTAAAGGGGCTATTTGTAAGTTTTCTCTGCTGCTGAACA
>NW_019185313.1:0-135 GCF_002260705.1 Seriola dumerili
GTAACTTATCTGATTGGTGGAGGAAACAACCATGAGCAGGTGATTCTAGTTACCTTTCAAACTAGTCGTCTTCAGACCCGAGCGACTCTGACTCAAGTGACATCACCTGAGGACATTTCTCAGACTTCACACAGC
>NW_019185314.1:0-122 GCF_002260705.1 Seriola dumerili
TCTGCGTTTCCCTTTGTCCTGTGCCAGTTCGTCTTGTCACCAGAGAACCATGCCAGCCACGTTGTCCCATGCCAGGTTTTTTAAATTCTATGTTACGTTTTGCCATAGCCTTTCTGTACATT
>NW_019185315.1:0-150 GCF_002260705.1 Seriola dumerili
CAGCTAGCCCCGGTCGAGCCAGACCATCTAATCACTTTCCGATACGGAGTCACTGTAGCGTCCAGCCTGCTCTGAAGAAGTGGAGCTGCTCAGAGGGTGAATTATAACCCTTTGTCTTGTAAACACAACAATGGTTGAAGGTCTTTGCAG
>NW_019185316.1:0-393 GCF_002260705.1 Seriola dumerili
AATTATAGATTTAACAGATTATATTACTTATTACTATTTATTTAGTTCAGTTGGGCACTCCCTCTTGCTTTTTAAATATTTCTTTAATGTCTCTTGGCCGACGACAGTCAGGTTGTCTGTGTGTCCCATTCTTGTCAACGTGATATCTCTGTAACGCCTTGAGGGAATTTCTTGACAATTGGCAGAAACATTAATTTCGACTCAAGGATGAACTGATAACAATTTGGCAGTCAAAGGTCAAAGGTCAAGGTCACCGTGGCCCCACAAAACAGGTTTTTGGCCATAACTCACAAATTCATACAAAAATTATGACACAATTTAACTCAGATATCTGTATTGATGTAATGATGACATGTTATATCCAAAAGGTCAAAGGTCAACTTCACTGTGACA
>NW_019185317.1:0-110 GCF_002260705.1 Seriola dumerili
CAGATACTAGGGAGTAAGAAAATTACTATATCGATATATATATATAAAATATATATGAATATATCGATATGTGAAAACACTTATAAAAAGATATGTAATGAAAACATGAT
>NW_019185318.1:0-460 GCF_002260705.1 Seriola dumerili
TATGATCAGTCTTATGTTTTCATTATCTTCCTCAAAACTTCTGCTTCCTGGCTTGATCATAAGAAAATATTCATATTATACAATTTCAGTTATGTTGCCACTTTCAGGCTTTTTCTGCTTTCATCTGTACACAAATGATGGTAAATTAGTGATGAGCTCTATATGATATAGAGGGAATATTTTTACCTATATTTTGCAGGGCATGACAAAGTGGACAACTTGTATCTAACTGAAGATATGGTATTACCTTGTGTTCTTACTGAGGGCAGAACTAGTGGTGATATACAGTATAGCATAAATTCAATTTAATTTAATTTGTGTTATTATGATTCTTTTGAATAATAAAAAATAAAAAAAATACTACATCAAAAACTTATCTCTATTGAAGGAATAGAGGCAGGTTTGTTCCAATTAGCAAACAACATTGTCACAATAAATATTGTAATAAATGTGGCAAAGA
>NW_019185319.1:0-124 GCF_002260705.1 Seriola dumerili
TATTCTATATCATATTATTCTACATCAGATTATTGTATATCATATTATTCTACATCAGATTATTGTATAACACATTATTCTATAACAGATTATTCTATAACACATTATTCTACAACAGATTATT
>NW_019185320.1:0-112 GCF_002260705.1 Seriola dumerili
CCTTTTCCTTCAAAAACTCAATTTTGTCCCGATGCTTCTTCCCTTTCAGTTTTGGACACTCTTGCAGCCTGTGAAACTGAGAGCAGCAGACACATGCTTCATGAATGCTTCC
>NW_019185321.1:0-184 GCF_002260705.1 Seriola dumerili
TTTTGTCACTTCTTCACTTACTTTTCTTTGCAAAAGTGACCTCCGCCGCCTGCTGTGGGACATGATAGAGATCTATGAGGGAGCACGTTCTATTTACTTCACCATTGGGTCACAGGGTTCATTTCCTGTATGTCGAAGAAGCTTTTTTCACATGTGAAACCTAAGCCCAATAATAATCTGAATA
>NW_019185322.1:0-115 GCF_002260705.1 Seriola dumerili
CCCCCCTTGCCCGCGTCTCTCTGCTTGTATTTGAGACACGTTTTTTTGAAGTAAATATAATCTGTACATTGTTCCATAAAAACACCAAGTAGAAACCCTTCATTACGAGCGTGCT
>NW_019185323.1:0-154 GCF_002260705.1 Seriola dumerili
ATGATAAAGATCATTTGAGTGGCTCTCTTTTTGTCGAACGTCTGTGCAGGAAGTGTTGCTTTCATCGATGGTACCTTAACAGTGGTAACAGCGAAAATAAAGGAATTGATAATGATTGGTAAATGAGAAATGTGTTTTTGTTTAAATGAGAAAA
>NW_019185324.1:0-130 GCF_002260705.1 Seriola dumerili
AGGGGGAGTATATTCATTGGTGTTTGAAATGAAAGAGGGGGAGGATGTTCCGTCATTTCTCATAAGATGTAGAGGTCAATGGTCAGACATGACAGGTGCACACCCTGGAGCAGATGCTTTACAGACTGCC
>NW_019185325.1:0-148 GCF_002260705.1 Seriola dumerili
CATCTTCAGGTCCAAAACACATGGCACTGTGTGCCGCCACGTCAGGTTCTCTAGCAGGATGAATTCTGGGAAGCCGAGTCAAGGAGGATAGAGTCGAAAAACCATGGCCTTCTTCTATACTTATGAACTCATAACTTAAAAAAACAAC
>NW_019185326.1:0-148 GCF_002260705.1 Seriola dumerili
AAATGGCAAGAACCAAGCAGACCGCCCGTAAATCCACCGGAGGCAAAGCCCCCAGGAAGCAGCTCGCCACCAAGGCTGCCCGTAAAAGCGCCCCTGCCACCGGCGGCGTCAAGAAGCCTCACCGTTACAGGCCCGGTACCGTGGCTCT
>NW_019185327.1:0-101 GCF_002260705.1 Seriola dumerili
ATAAAAACGACATAGTATCGTAAGGCATAAAAAGTCATACTATAATAAGGAATAAAAAGTCGTAAAAACATCATAGTATTGTAAGGCATAAAAAGTCATAG
>NW_019185328.1:0-125 GCF_002260705.1 Seriola dumerili
AATGTCATAGTATAGTAAGGCATAAACATGTCAAAAAATATTATAATATAGTATGGCATAAAAAAGGCAAAAATGTCATAGTATATTAAGGCACAAAATGGCAAAAAACGTAATAGTATACTATG
>NW_019185329.1:0-159 GCF_002260705.1 Seriola dumerili
GACATAGTTTTGTTGTAGTTCACTGTTTCCTGAAATAGAATATGACTGTCAAAGATACTCTCACCTCAGACCTATGTTCATGAGCACTTGTTGACTCAGACAGTAATATTAGCTTGTCATATCAGCAGACCTGAGTAACAGCTCCTCCCAGTGGAGAGC
>NW_019185330.1:0-107 GCF_002260705.1 Seriola dumerili
TAATCAAATCAGAGCTCATGTGAAAAGTATATTTAATCTGCAGGTAACCGTGGCAACAATTTAGTGCAATTAGCCCCTAATAAAACCCTCCGTCCTGACCAGCAGGT
>NW_019185331.1:0-149 GCF_002260705.1 Seriola dumerili
ACACATTAGTGGTGAGGCAACACAAAGACACTAGAAGAGGAAGAGCTTCTGTCAATGACTGTCACATACAAAGCACAAATCTGTGGCAGTGGTATATTCATTATTAAGATTCAGCAGTATGAACATGTTTACACTGTGGGTCTGATTTA
>NW_019185332.1:0-108 GCF_002260705.1 Seriola dumerili
TTCATCAGATCACGTGATATTGATGGAAGCGTCATACACAAACCAATCAACTTACATACATGTTTGGAACCATCCGTGTCTGCACCGAGCAGACAGGTCACCCTCAGA
>NW_019185333.1:0-102 GCF_002260705.1 Seriola dumerili
TGAAGCCAACACTCGCCATCAGACCCCAGAGGTAAATAATACCGAAGATTATTCTGATGATGAAATCCTCAGGTAGTACCACTTCAACGATCATGCAGCAGA
>NW_019185334.1:0-104 GCF_002260705.1 Seriola dumerili
TGTTGAGACAATAACTTATTTAAACTTACCTTTATTACAGTTTAATGTGATCAGTTCCTTCTTTGTAAGCACAGCTAGAAGAACAACAACACCAACACCAACAA
>NW_019185335.1:0-138 GCF_002260705.1 Seriola dumerili
TATATATATATACATACATACATATACACATACAGTATATAAAGTGTATATACGCCGACGTCTAGTGCAGCATTTCCAGTAAGTGTGTGTATATACATGAACAGTATGTAAGTGTATATATATATATATATATATATA
>NW_019185336.1:0-144 GCF_002260705.1 Seriola dumerili
ACTGACGTAAACCGACGCAAATGAACTGTGGATATGGGGAATTTAGTAGATTAATGTTAAAATAAAAAGGTGAAATGTTTCTTACTCCACTTCCTGTTATGGCATTTTTTTGATTGGTTAGACAAGCTCTAACTCATGTTTCAG
>NW_019185337.1:0-112 GCF_002260705.1 Seriola dumerili
CTTGCTAATTAGCTGCTAGCTACTGTAGGCTACTGCAGGTTCCACTTAACCGGGAGGTTCAGAAACGTTAACAATTTACCTTTATTAGAAGTCGCACCAGTTTCTCATACAA
>NW_019185338.1:0-151 GCF_002260705.1 Seriola dumerili
AAAAAAAAAAATAGAATAATATGAATTTAGTGATTTCTTGCATCAAAGAGTTTACACTTCAGCAGCCAGATGTCTGATTATTGTTATTATCATCTTATTACACCTCCCCTCTTTATGTTACATGAAACATCAAATGGAGATTATTGGTCAT
>NW_019185339.1:0-120 GCF_002260705.1 Seriola dumerili
TTGAGACCCAAAAACTCGAGTGGTAAGTCAGTGGGTGTGGTCAGTGGGCGTGGTCAGTGGGTGTGGTCGATGGGCGTGGCTTTTCACTGACATTTTGGAAGTAACAAAAACAGCTGTAAC
>NW_019185340.1:0-100 GCF_002260705.1 Seriola dumerili
CTTTACCCGCTTTTTCTCTTGGAACGGGCACCCTCATCAGCGGAATGTCTTTGTCAAAAAAGAGAAAAGTGGACACAGAGTGTCGGATTTTTCAAGAAAA
>NW_019185341.1:0-608 GCF_002260705.1 Seriola dumerili
GTTGCTCCATTCAGAGTAAAAACTCTAGACACTGTTGTGTCTGTCCAGCAGCCCTTTGCTGCATGTCGTCCTCTCTCTCTCCCTGACTTTCCTGTGTCTCTCTCGCTGCAACTGTCAGATGCCAAAAAAGAACAGCACAAAATCTACAAAAGATCTACAGCACAATAGTGTGTGCAAAAAGTGAAGGGGTCTGAATACTTGTTGTTGGACCTACAGAAACTCTCGGCCCACTGTAATTGGACAGTGGTGTCACCACTTTAAGACACCACATGTCCTCACTGATACATACGGTATGTAGAGGACAGCCTTGCTCTCACACAGGCAGCCACAGAACACCGTGCTGTCTTTGATGTGGCTCTTCTTTATTATCCTGACCTATATCCAGCTCTTGGACCGCTCCTGCAGTATTACATCACCCCAGCCCACTCCAAATCACCCTCAAAATCCCAGCGCAACACGAGAGAGGAAAATAAAGGAAGTGGACTGGCCCTCTGCAACATGTCCTCATGGAACTTTTCACTCAGCTCGCACTGCGACGGCCTGTCGGCACAGTTTACACACGCAGGAGGAAAGACATTTGTCTGCAGTTCTCAGACATGTTCACTGCA
>NW_019185342.1:0-103 GCF_002260705.1 Seriola dumerili
AATAATGGCGTCTTATATGTTGTGTCAGCTGGATGTGGAACAGGGTATGATGATGCACTGAGTCCTCAGTTTATTAGGAACACCTGGCTAAAAACGATTTCAG
>NW_019185343.1:0-117 GCF_002260705.1 Seriola dumerili
GAAACTAGGATGTTAACTAATTTAGGTATTCTGTTGTTTATTCCTGGTTTCACTCTCTTACTCTAGATTAGATAGATGGATCCAGTTCAATGTGAAGAGTGAAATTAAATCATCAAA
>NW_019185344.1:0-134 GCF_002260705.1 Seriola dumerili
AAGGGTAAAGCCAAGCCTAAGTGTGAAATTTAAAAAAAATAAGATTAATTACCATTAGTTTTTCAAATTTATGTTTAGAGCTTTGGCTAAATTGGTCAAGGACAAAGCCAAGAACTGGGATTTGTACCTCGATC
>NW_019185345.1:0-109 GCF_002260705.1 Seriola dumerili
TGTATCCAGGCTCAAATTAGGGTCAAAATGATTTTGAGCAAGTTTGCGTTTGTGAAACAGTTGCTCTTATGTCAAAGAGATTTGTATTTGTTGAAAGTCTGAATCAAAA
>NW_019185346.1:0-128 GCF_002260705.1 Seriola dumerili
AAAAAAGTCATAGTATAGTAAGGCACAAAAATGTCATTGTATAGTAAGGCATTAAAAAAATCATAGTATAGTAAGGCTTAAAAAGACAGAAAAACATCATAGTATAGTAAGGCATTAAAAGTCAGAAA
>NW_019185347.1:0-144 GCF_002260705.1 Seriola dumerili
CAGCAGATGCAGGTAACAAAAATATGCAGTGGAAAAAGTGTAATTTTTCCTTTCTCTAGTGCAACAATCTCTCCTGTTCTGTCTTGTTTCAAGATACTGACATTCGCTTCCAGATAATTCTTGAAACAAGCTGATGGAGAAGAT
>NW_019185348.1:0-102 GCF_002260705.1 Seriola dumerili
GATGGCGGACGGGTCTAGGCGTGTCGACCACGTGGGCCAAAATGGCGGACAAGGTTAGGTCTTGACTCGACGACCTAAGACGGGACGCCGACTTGGGGATCG
>NW_019185349.1:0-132 GCF_002260705.1 Seriola dumerili
GTCCCTTGTGTGATATTCCTGTGTTTTCTTGACCTCTCCTTCCACCCCAACCTCCTGCTTCCGCGCAGTTGTTACTCTATGTACTATCTCACCAAACTTTTGCCATTGAAAGCTGGTATGTGGACCTTTAGT
>NW_019185350.1:0-188 GCF_002260705.1 Seriola dumerili
TGAAGGACACACAGTTACACTTGGCTGTGAATTTGAGACAACTGACTCGCTCCCTTATTTATTCTGGTACAAACAAGAAGAAAATGACTTTCCACAGTACATGATGAAATGCTTCTCAAAAGACGTAGACAATGCTCCAGACTTCACGAAAGAAAGATTTGATGCTACAATCAAGAACAAGTCAGTTC
>NW_019185351.1:0-110 GCF_002260705.1 Seriola dumerili
AGTGGTAAGTGAGTGGCTCAGCAGCAGTATAGGAAGTTAAAGTCGTCACCTAGTGAGAAACATGAACATGAACAAAGTGTCGGTGACAGGAAACCACTTACCTGTCGACT
>NW_019185352.1:0-103 GCF_002260705.1 Seriola dumerili
ATTCTTTTATTATTATCATAATATTTATCAATCATATGAAGACCATTTTTAATATTATTATTATTATTATTATTATTGTTTGTTACTATTTAGACATTTCATT
>NW_019185353.1:0-50906 GCF_002260705.1 Seriola dumerili
CCAAAAGTGCAGAGAGGTGCAGAGTAACAGGTTATTGATTGATTTGATGTAGAATGACATTTGTAAATATTTTATTGTGTCTGATTTTATAATCGTTATCTGCTGCTTCAATACTATTACCTTTAACCCTCCAGTCACTCCATATTTGGCTTGCTGTTAATTGTGGGAACATATTTTTCCAATATTTTAAGGATGCTGGTGGCTGTACCTCTCGATTCAAAAACAAGTCATAGAAATATTTACATTTAACTTGCTGAAGTCCCACTTCTTCTCCTCCATTTTTACATAGTAATGCAGGTAGTTTCCCCTCCCTTGATGTCACAATCTGGGTGTGTATCATATTTCTCCACCTCCTGGGAATACTGTCCTGCAGCACTTTATAATAATTCCTGATTGTAACATAACTTACATCGTAATCTACTGTTTTTACAGTGTCATAAATGGCATTCGTCGGCAGAAACCATGTCACTAATTCATACATGATATCTTTAATTTGCACTATTCCTGCTCTTAACATCTTATCATTGTACAATAATTTACCGTTTGTTTTCACACATTCATTTAGGAAAATAGGTATATTTCGTACCAATCCAATTGACTCACACTTATATGATATGTGCTGTAAAAATTCCGCTTGAGCAGACAGGACCTCTCTATAAAAATATGGGAGACCTGCTGTCATCGGTTGTTTCAAACGCATTAGTAGAACAAAATCTCCTATGTCAAGTATTTGTGTTAAAAAAAACCTCATCATAGTTTTCCACATATATGGCGTAGGATCATACAAGTAGTTTTTGACAACCTTCAATCGAAAAGCCCTTTTTTTACTCTCAATGTCCACTAATTGTAGACCTCCCTCACTGTATTTACCAAATAGAGTTTTCCTAGCAATTTTGCTGACTGATGTTCCCCACAAAAAAGTGGTTATTAATCCATTTAATTTATTCAATACCCACAAGGGTAAGTCTATTACTGCTAAAACATAAGACAGTTTTGACAATATCAAATTATTCAAAACTATAACCTTTCCATTTAATTTGAGGTCTCTCATTTTCCAATAATTTAGAACCGATTCAATTTTCTTCAAGATTCCTGACCAAGTGAGATCTCTCGCTGCTATTGCATCTATTCCTATATATGTTCCTAAGATTTTGACATGTTTACTTTGGATTGTAAAAGACAGATCTGCTTGTCGCGGTCCAATCATATTTATAAACATCAGTTCTGATTTATTCATATTAATACGCGAACCCGAGGCTTGACCATATATATTAAATACATCTATCGCCCTTTGAATACTTGCCATATCACTCACCAGTAATGTCGTATCATCAGCGAACTGCTGGATAACACACACTTCTCCCCCTGGTAGCTCAATCCCTCTAATATACTTATCTGATTTAATTAATTTACTCAGTGGTTCAACAACTATTGTATATAAAATCGATGACAACGGACATCCCTGCCTTACCGATCACTGTAAAGGAAAAGTATCCGTTACTACCCCATTGCATTTCACACTGCCTTTAGCATTTTTATACAATAATTGCATCCATTTAAAAAAAATTTCTCCAAATCCCATCTTACTTAATACACGAAACATAAAGGAATGTTCCACCCTATCAAATGCTTTGTTAAAATCAATTGCTAAAAGAATACCTTCTCTTTTTGTAAGTTTCAAAAACTCCACAACATCACGTATAGAGAATATGATATCCGATACCTCTCGACCTGGTACGCTGTAAGCCTGCGTAGGCTCTATGATAGTATGCAGCACTTGCTTCACTCTATTGGCCAAGATCTTCATCAAGATTTTATAATCATTATTTAAAAGGGTTATCGGCCTATAATTTGCCAAATCATTTTTCTCCCCTTTTTTGAAAATCAAGGTAATTAATTCCACAGTCATAGATTCAGGCACGATTTGAGTGTGTTCAATGGCTTTATACAACTTTAACAGAATGGGTTTTAATATATTACAAAATACCTTATAAAAATTTGCTGTCAAGCCATCGGTTCCTGGACTTTTATTTAAAACCATCTTATTTATTGCACTTTCGATATCATGTTCAGTTATTTCCTGTTCACACAATAGGCTATCATCATCAGAAAGTTTATTGTCCATATGAGTCAAGATATTGTTTGTCAATTGGATGTTTGAGCCCTCTGATGCAAACAAATCACTATAAAATTTTTTAACCGTGTCCAATATATCTACCAAATGCGTCATGATTTTCCCTTCCTTGTTTTTAATTTTATGAATATAGCACTGATTTTGTTTCCTTTTTTCCAGATTCAAAAAGAAAGCTGTATTTTCCTCGCCTTTTACGGCATATTGAGCTCTGCTCCTCATTATAGCACCTTCACACTTCCGTTTTTCTATTTCATTAATGTCATGTTGAAACTTCATTAGCCGTTCAATATCAACAACAGGCTGTGCATTCAATCTAGCTGTAGTGGCCGTTTGTCCACAAAAAACAACAACAAAAGGTTTCAAATCAAACTCTAAATCATTAAAAGGTCAAAAGGCCACTTCTGCACCGTGGGTTGTGGTGTACACGGATGGGAGAAACATAAGATCCAAACGACTGTCAAATTTCAACAAAAACGTGATTTATTTAATCAGATAACGAGCAAACACAGAACAAAGAAAAAATTCCTGTGCCTCTCCCGCTCCGGTAAAAAACCATTTTGCCCACCCAGGTGCATGCTGGTCCCTACCGTATGCTTACCTATATAACCTATGGTGCCTCCCTACCGTGCCCAAATGAAACAAACAAATAACAACAAAACACCCAAACTACAGAAATGATAAACTAACAGAATGCTAACAGAAATTTAATCATAATAAAATCAAAATAGAATAATGAAATCTAAACACTAAACTAAATAACACCAAATAGCTCCAACACTCCGGCCCCTAATTGTGCATTAAATCACAATTACTTTAATTTCTCAAAGGAGCTATTCACTCAACCCTAACCTATGACTAGACAGTCTATCACATTAGCTTCAGTTCACTTTCTTCTTTGTGATGAACCTGAAACAAAACAAAACGAGAGAGAGTGAGAGAGAGAGAAAGAGAGAGAGCGAAAGTCCATGGTGTCACACTCCTGCTTCCAGCAGCAGGCAGAGCTTTGTCACCGGCCTCTCCAGAATGCTGGTTCTTGTTCGAAGGCGCACAGAGCGCACCAGGCCCTTTGCATCTGCTCTCACATCCAAAATTTTCCCCATCAGCCAAGATCCTCTTGGGGCTGTGGCATCTGCAATGAGGACAATGTCTCCAGGAGTAAGACTTCTTCTCGGTCTTGTCCACTTCTGTCTCTCTTGCATCATTGGTAGATATTCCAAAATCCATCTCTTCCAAAAGAGCTCTGCCATGTATTGTGTATGCTTCCACCTTTTCCTGGTGTACAGGTCGCTGTGATCAAACAGTTCTGGTGGCATGACTGGCTTGCCCTTTAACGTCAGAATGTGATTAGGTGTGAGCGCCTCCAGGTCGTCTGGGTCATCAGAGACTTTTGTGATTGGTCTGTCATTCAATATGGCCTCAGCCTCACAGAAAACAGTATGAAGCCCTTCATCATCCAGAATTTGCTGTTTGAGAACTGAAGTGAGAACACTCTTCACTGAACGAATCAAGCGCTCCCACACACCGCCGTGATGGGAAGCTGCGGCTGTGTTAAAGTTCCACTTCATGCCATCCTGAACCAAAGCTCTCTGAATGTTTCCATGATTTAAACCACGCAGACTTTCTTTCAGCTCCCTGTTGGCTCCAACAAAGTTTGTGCCGTTATCAGACCTGATGGTGGAGACTGGGCCTCGTCTACAGATGAACCTCCGTACAGCGTTTATGCAGGAATCTGTATCCAGCGTATATGCCACCTCCAAATGCACAGCACGGCTGGTCAGACAGGTGAAAAGCACTCCATACCTTTTAAGAACACTCCTGCCTCTTTTAACGTCGATAGGCCCGAAATAGTCAACTCCAACATCTGTAAAAGGGGCTCTATCAGGCAACACTCTTTCCTCTGGCAAGTCTGCCATCTTCTGTTCAATAAGCTTCCCTCTGTTGCGCCTGCAAACCACACAGTCAGATATTACCTTCCTTGCGGCAGAATTTGCATTGATGATCCAGTACCTCTGCCGCAGCCTGGACAGCATGTGATTTCTTCCTGCATGTCCCAGTTGATGATGAATATGGCGCAGAATCAGTACGGATACATGCAGATCTTTGGAGAGAATGACTGGATGTTTGGACTCTGCTGGCATTGCTGCTCGACCCAGCCGACCACCTACTCTGAGGATTCCATTATCCATCACAGGATCCAGTCTGTACAACGGACTCCCCTTGGAAACACTTTTACAGCCACTCTTCAGTGATGCAATTTCAGCTTTAAATTTGTATTCTTGTACATACTGAATAATTGACTGTTCTGCTTTCTCAAAATCTTCGGGGGTCAGACTCTGTCCTTTGAGCATGGTTTTAAAGCTCTGAATTTTCCTTTCTACTGCAGATCCTTGAGTCTCCAGCTCATCCTTATTGAAGTCTGCAGAGACACACAACTCCTTTCTCTTCTGTCCCAACAACACAAGAGCTCTCTTGACCCTCAGCAACCAAGCAACAGACGTTTTTAGTCTCATCCAAGATGAAAAGTAGCAAAGCAGGCGATCTGTGGCACACTCAAAATCCACAACAACAGAGTTCACTGTCAAATCCTTTTTGACCTCTGGGTCATCTGCAGGAATCACCTCAAGATCGGCACCCAACTTAGGCCAAACCTCCTTTGGCTCACAGAGAAACTTTGGACCATTTATCCATCTCCTGCCTTTCAGGAAAGTCTTTGCCCTCATTCCTCTTGATGCATCGTCTGCCGGATTCTCCTTTGATCCAACATATCTCCACTGATCAAGATTTGCCGCTTCTCTGATGATGGCGACTCTGTTCGCAACAAAAGTGTGAAATCGCTTGGTTTCATTACGGATGTATTTAAGAACAGTTGTGCTATCGGTCCAGAAAACTGACTTCTCCAGCTTCAGTTGCAACTCCTTCTGAAGCATCTTATCAACTCGGACTGCAAGAACTGCCGCTGTGAGTTCCAGTCGAGGAATCGTTGTCTGCTTCAGTGGAGCAACTCTAGCCTTTCCCAATAGAAATGCAACCTGAACTCTGTCATCCTTCTCAAGTCTCAAATACGACACTGTTCCATATCCAGCTTGGCTGGCGTCAGAGAAGTGGTGAATCTGTGCTGTGTCAGGGTCTCCAAAATCTCTGGATTTAATACAGCGATCCACAGTGAACTCAGCCACCTTCTGGAGATCCTCCAACCATTCAAACCACTTCTTGGAGAGGGAATGAGGGATGGCTTCATCCCACCCCAAGCCTCTCCTGCAAAGCTCCTGTAGCAACAGTTTAGCTGGAATAGTGAATGGGGCCAAAAATCCTAAGGGATCATACAGTGAGCTGACCACTGACAAAATGCCTCTTCTGGTGTGTGGCTGTTCCTGTAGTGAGGTCCTAAACTTAAATTTGTCAGTTTCAATGCACCACTGTAGCCCCAATGCTCGCTCCATCGGAAGTTGATCCACATCCAAATCCAGCAGCTTCAGTTCCTTTGCTCTGCAGTCTTCAGCAATTGACAGCAGCACTGTTCGGCTGTTGCTGATCCATTTGGAAAGATTAAATCCTCCTTTGTGACAGAGCGCATTCAGATCCTTAACCATTTGCACTGCCTCCTCCTCTGAGGCCATTGACTTCAAGCAGTCATCAACATAAAAATTGCATTTGACTGTATTTACCACTTCTTGAGGGAAATGTTGGGCATTGTCGTCTGCAGTTCTCCTCAATGCATAATTTGCACAGCTTGGTGACGACACCGCTCCAAACAGATGTACTTTCATGCGATGTTCCACGGGAGACTGTGAAGTGTCTCCACCAGGCCACCAGAGAAACCGGAGAAAGTTAATGTGCTTTTCAGAAACATGAACTTGGTGGTACATTGCTTGAATGTCGGCCATCACAGCAACAGGCTCTTGTCTGAATCGAACAAGGACCCCAATTAAAGAGTTGGTCAAATCAGGGCCCTGCAACAGCTGACAGTTCAATGTCCCTTTGTATGCTGCTCCACAATCAAAAACAACTCGCAGCTTGCCTTTTCTGGGATGATAAACCCCATGATGAGGAATGTACCACACATTTCCATCACTCTGCTTTAGCTGATCAGAAGGCACAAGCTCAGCATATCCTTGAGTCACCATGTCATTTAAAAATGTGATGTATTGTTCCTTGAATTGACTGTTCTTGACAAACTTTCTTTTCAAGCTCTGGAGGCGCTGTTCTGCAACCTGGTGATTGTTTGCCAAGAGGGGGTTCTCCTCCCTGAAAGGTAAATCAATGCTGTAATGGCCTCCAATTAACTTTGTGGTGTTGTTCATAACATTCATAAACTTCACATCCTCTCTGGACATTTCAAGCTGCTCATCCGATGACCTCTCGTTGAAGTCATGGTTAAACTGTTTAACCAGCATTTCCTGAAGATGTTCAACAGAGATCCGGTTGGATGTTACAGCAGAGCAGTCACTTTTATTCCTGTTGCTCCCACCACGAAGTGGACCATTAATGACCCAGCCAACTCTGGTTCTGACAGCATAAGGTCCCTCATCCTGGCTGTTGATTAGCTCCCAGGGCTCCATCACCTTTGGTGCATCAGTTCCAATAAGCAAATCAACCCCTTCATCAATGTTATGAAGTTGAACATCCTTGAGATACGACCACTGATCAACGTCCTCTTGTCGTGGAATATTAATTGTGGAAACAGGCATATCTTTTTGTGTTAAGACATCAGGTAGCTCAACAAAGTCATTAATATTGATACCAGACACTTCAAGACCGGACAGCACATGAGCATTTATAATCTTCTTTTGACCCATTGTTTTTAACAAAATACTTGTCCTTTTACCCTTTAAGTTCAATTTTCTGGCCAAGCTCTCTGTACAGAATGTTCCTGAACTCCCAGGGTCCAAAAATGCATATGTCTGCACAGTTTTGTTGCTCTTCTGGCACTTGACTTTGACTGCAACAATAGAAAAAATTGAGGCATCTTCATGACCGGCCCCAATATGACCACAAGTCTGAGACACTGCGGGTGAAACATTTGAAGAGCTCACAGACCGTTGCTCAGAGGATGTTCCTTTATCCTGCCGCTCTATGTGAAGGACACTTGGATGCTTTTGGTGACACACATTACAATCCAAACGACTCCTACAATCTTTGCTAGTGTGGCCCACTTTCAGACAACCAAAGCAGATTCCTTTTTCTTTAATGAAATTAATCTTGTCCCTGTGTACTTTCACTTTGAACTGTGAGCATTGATCCAATGAATGATTACCTTGTGAACAGAACATGCAGTTGAGAGTGGAGGGCTTGGCCTGGTTTCCTGTATGTTGAGTTATGACTCCTTCCTTGACTGCAGTGACATTGGTGGCAAAACTGCTCCCCTTTTTCCTTTGTTTGAAATGGCTAGCAATGGATGTTTTGGAGTTGGTGAGCTGTGGGTCTTGGATGTTACCAAAAACTGGATCTGAAGCAATTTTGACTTGTCTTTCAATGAACCCCACAAGATCAGTGAACACTGCTCTCTCACCCCTTCGTTCTTGCAGATCACAAGCAACATTTCTCCATTTTTCCCTTAACTTGTAAGGAAGTTTCAAAATGATGCTCCTCATGTTTGATGGTAAGTCCAGCTCTTTCATGTGCATCAGTTGTTCTGTTAAATTTGCGCATCCACGCAAAAACAAGGAGAATGATTGCAACCCTTTAATGTCCTCGCTTTTAACAGGTGTCCAGGTAAGTATCTTTTCCATGTATGCAGCAGCAATTTTGTGTTCATTTCCAAAGTGCTCTGCAAGAAGACTTTTGGCTCTGTGGTATCCCTGCTCTGATGGTAAATGCTGACAACTATGCACCAGGTCCTTTGGCTGCCCCCTGGTGTACTGTTCAAGAAAATGTAAACAATCACTCCAATTGTCTGTTTTAGCCTCCACCCCATTTTCAAAAGCTCTGATAAAAGATCTGTATTGGAGAGGATCTCCATCAAACACAGAGATGTTCCTAGATGGAAGGACAGAGCACAGATTTTGTTGGACAAGCAAAGCCGCAATGTCATTTTGTCTTTGCATAATGTTTACAATGTCATTTTGATAATTGTCAGTCAGAGTTTGGGTCTGATGGTGAGCATGTCCCATTTGAATTCCATTTACAGTTTGCATCACAGGAACTGGAGCATCAACCTTAAATGTCATTTCATCCATTTGTTTCATTTGTCTTTGTTTAGGCTTGACAACTGGTGGTTGGAGGACAGGAGCAGACAAACCAAGAGCATGATCTTTTTCATCCATAATATCTGGAACAAAGGTGTTGGCGTCGACATTTAATTCACTCACTCCCCGTGGCTTATTCCTTTCAAAATAAGAATTCATGCCGTTTGAACGTTTTGAGCCACACTGTGAACTGTTTTCCAAGACCTGGAGCCTTGCCTTTGTTGCTGCCAGTTCCGTTTCAAGCTCAAGTTGCTCCTTTTCTCTCCTTAGTTTTTCCTGTTGCGCTTCTATATGATGTTTCTTTTTTTGCGCAGCAATGCGCTCCTCGAGCGCTGCCTTATCGGCCTTAGCTTTAATGCGTGCTGATGATGTCGAGGAAATCCGTGATAGCTGAGAGTGTGCTTTCCCAGAGCTTGCTTTTAAACTTGGAACATTGGAGACACTATCTTCAGGATTTATTTCATCAGCAGCACATTGATCATCAGGATTGGGCCTATCTTCGTTTGGCTCAACCCATGGATGACTCGCGTCAGAAAGCCAGCCTTTTACCTTCTCAGTGAAATCGCAATATTCTGTCATTTTGTCCGTGAAGTGTTTACTTTGTCTTTCAACTTCATCTTTGGGCAAAGGTAGACTCATAAAAGATTTATGGATATCATGTGCGTCTTCGTAACACTTTATGAACACAGAGAGCTCATTCTTTATTGAATCAACATTTTCCTTTGATGCCATTAGCGCATTCATGTTTTCCATGCACTTTTTGGCTTGTTTGCATTTTGCACTCCTTTTTTCCTGGTGTGTTATCACACTATATTCCAGACCTTTACCAGACTTTTTAACAGTTCTTTTTGGCCTTTCAGCATCTTCTGCATTAACGTCAGACATTTCCGTTTCTTTTATTTATTTTCCTTTTTTTTTTCAAACCAATCACAGCCCACATACGCATAAAAGAGCGGGTTGTAAAACACACGATGATTTGACCGACAGATCCTTTTCATCAAACAAACACACATAGCAGTCGGCCTTTTATGGACTGAGTGAAGGCGCGTGGCCGTGCGTAAAAGTAGACGTGTTGCGATTCAACCATCTATTCATAGAGTTCCATGCATTGTGAAATACTGTCAAACTCCACTCGTTTGGCCGTTTTCCATTACAGCTCTGAACAGTTAGATCACATACCAGTTTTCCTTTGAGAAGGTTGAACGTCTTGTCGATCTGGGCCAGATTAAAGCAGAATGCGCGCCGCCGCCAAATCCAAAGGGTGATTAAACAATGTCTTCAGTCCATTCATCTATGTCCAAGCGATCCAACAAGTCCAGTAGTGAAAAGTAATTCCTTTGAGTCAAAGGGCTGGTTTTTTACTTGTTGTAGTGGCCGTTTGTCCACAAAAAACAACAACAAAAGGTTTCAAATCAAACTCTAAATCATTAAAAGGTCAAAAGGCCACTTCTGCACCGTGGGTTGTGGTGTACACGGATGGGAGAAACATAAGATCCAAACGACTGTCAAATTTCAACAAAAACGTGATTTATTTAATCAGATAACGAGCAAACACAGAACAAAGAAAAAATTCCTGTGCCTCTCCCGCTCCGGTAAAAAACCATTTTGCCCACCCAGGTGCATGCTGGTCCCTACCGTATGCTTACCTATATAACCTATGGTGCCTCCCTACCGTGCCCAAATGAAACAAACAAATAACAACAAAACACCCAAACTACAGAAATGATAAACTAACAGAATGCTAACAGAAATTTAATCATAATAAAATCAAAATAGAATAATGAAATCTAAACACTAAACTAAATAACACCAAATAGCTCCAACACTAGCAATTGTATTCCTTAATGATCTTTCTGTTTCTTTTTGTTTAAAATTCATTCTAATAGCATACTGGATGCTTTTCCGTTTAATTTTCAGTTTTAAAACTTCCCACCACTCTATAATATTTGTTTCAAAAATCGGCCGTGAACTTTCAACTCGAATTAAATTTGAAATGCGCTCAATATAACTTTTCTCCAACAAGAGATTGGCATTTAAATGCCACACTCCCCCCCTCTCCCTCTTACCCTCATTACAACTGAAAGAATGGCATGATCACTCAAAAATTCAAATCATAACACAGTGTTAAAAATTTTTAACTGCGATTTTTTAACTAAACAATAATCAATCCGACTCCTCTTTACTTTCCCCATACATGATTGTACTCTCGAGTATTCCCGTGCCAATGGATGTGCCGTTCGCCACAAATCACAAAAATCAGGCTTCAAAAAAAAAATTTGTTAAAGTACTCCTCGAAGCATCGCATTTGAACGAACAATCATCACTAACGTCAAGCCGACATAACTTGACATTGAAATCACCCATGACAATGGTACAATCTTTTGCAACACCATTCAATTCTTGAAAGAAAGAAACCCGATTGCCCTCTTTATTTGGCGCATAAATATTCAACAATCTATGTTCAAAACCCTCAAAAACAAAACGAATTTTCACCCACCTCCCTTCCCTGTCCCTATCTAAAAAAGCGGCATCAATCTTAGAGTTTTTATTAACCAATATACTCACACCTCTCGCTCTTTGAGTACCGTGACTCGAAAAGAAATGTCCAGACCACACTTTCCTGCCTCTATTTTCTAACACTGTGTCCCAATGACTTTCTTGGAGACAGAGGATGTCTGTATCACACAATTTCAGAACTTTCAAATTGTCACACCGTGGTGAGGTTGTCTTGTCTTGGGTTTGTTTTGTCCTGTCATTTCCTGTTTTATTTTGAAAAGTAATTCTCCTCTCGTTTCAGGTCACTTGCCTTTCCTCATGTGTCTCAGTCTGATTGCCCTAAGTGTTTCCACCTGTTCCCTATTTCCCTCCATGTGTTTAAATAGTCTGTGTTCCCCTTGTCTTGTGCCAGAGTGTCTTCGTCCTTGTCCTGCACCAGAGCCTTGATCCATGTTCACAGCCATCGCCATAGTAAGCCGTATGTTCCTCGTGACGAGTGATTTTTTGTTTGTAAATTTTTCTACCTTAGTTTAGATTCATAGCCCTTTGTTTTTCCTCGTTCAAGAGTGATTTTTTGTTTGTTAATTCTTATCATAGCTTAGATTCATAGCCCTTTGTTTATTCCTCGTTAAAGAGAGATTTTTTTGTTTGTTTACTTATATCATAGCTTAGATTCATAGTCCTTGGTTTTTCCTCCACACGGAGCGTTTTGTGTTTGTTTCTTTTTATTAGAGTTATTTTTCCCTCCTCTTGGAGTGGTTATTGTTTTCTTTATAAGTCAGAGTATAGTGTCTAGTTTGGTTTATAGCCGTTTGTTTGTCACTCGGTCCGAGATCTCCGGTGAATTCAATAAAAGCATTTTGTTATCCAAAATCTCTGCATCTGAGTCCTGCTTTGAGTCTCGGCCTGACACAAATTTGTCAATATCCCTCAGTCCATTTACATTAAAAGAGGCGAGCTTCAGCATAACAGAAAAAAAAAAGAGAGAAAAATAACCCCCCTTTGGCTGCCTCTCTGCGTCGTCCCTCTCCGTTTCCATGTCGTTGGAGGTGTCTCCCTTTCCTTCGTCCACTCTGTCATCCACATCCACCTCCTCCTCCTCCACCTCCTCCTCCCTGCCCTCCTCAGTGTTACCATCTTTACTGTCCTTGGGGCCCTCCATATCCACAGCCCTACATTCCCTGGCATAATGTCCGTTCATATTACATTTAAAACATTTAAACTCTGGACATTCTCTGAGTATATGCCCTGTCTGTAAACACAACCGACACACTCGCATCTGATGGTCATGTAAGACACGAAAATACTCCAGACCTTCAAGTGTTTCAAACTTGGTGCTGTAAGGCAGTGATGACACCGAGTCACTGAATCTTACTTTTAAGAATCTTGTCCCATCATAGATGTCAGTGCCAGCCCATTTCTTCCTCCGTATTGTGGACACCGGTTCCACACCCCACTGTCCCAGCTTATCATAAATTTGACGGTCCGTGATGTAAAGCGGTAAATTTAGAAAAGAAACCACTCTTGTGTCTCTCATCACTTCACAGGCCACGACCCGGGAGTCTTTAATACGAAAACCATCTAGCAGTCTGTCTTTCCCTTTAGGGTTACTCATAGTCAATTCCCACTTTTTAATCACTCTTGTCCGACACCCATAGTACTTTCCCACATGTGAGCTCGACGGCCCTTAGCAGCTCCATCACAGTTATATTGTCCCCGCCGTCCACCTCCACATTAATTATCAACGTTTTATGTAACGTCGATATTTCCTCCTCACCTCCCGCTGCTCTTGGCTCTCCGCCTGTAACCGCCGTCACTGTCCCCAACATCATGCCCGCATCTCCATCAGTTTGTCTTCTGTTCTCCCCTCCAGTCTCCACCACCGCATTTCTCTGCCTCTTATTCACCTCCTCTTTTACACCAGGCGGATGCAAGTCCTCCCGGTTTCTCCTTTCCTTAACTGCCAAACCACCGCCGACTTTATCTCCCACAACTCCATTTGCCGTCATGTCTGGTCCGGTCTTCGATGCGTGAGCCATTGCAGACAAGTTGAAGTGTCGCTAAAACTTCCCCTCTGCAGCAAAAAGCTGCCGGGGGAAAGAGAGCAACTATTCGACACAGTCCTTAGTTGCACAGTTCCACTTATACCTTAAATTCCTTTATTCTCTGCCTCTCCTTCCACGCTGACTCCTCACACTTCCACCTCACCGAACCGGAAACTACACACTGTGGGCGTGTTCAGAGTGGTATGGCCGTAAGCGACAGTGAACTAGACAAATACCCTCTTTAAACATGATGATCATGTCCTTCATGCACAAAGCTGTGTGTTTATCTCTTGCGCAGGAGCCTTTCCTCCTTACACCCATGTACCAACCATGCTCTCCTATTCCCCCCCACATCATCAATGTATTTCTTTAGAAATTCCTTCAACCCATAATTCCATTTCCCCACCATTTACTTATTTATTTATTTTTTCAACATTTATTTTTTTAAGCACAAGGTTTTAACATTACATAAAGAATGTAACATATAAAACAAAAAATACAGAACACTTAGGTCACCGAGGAAGATTAATTATGGTATATCAAAAGAATAAACCCTAAAGATAAACAAACAGTAATATTGCCCTGTGTAGTTTAGGGCTACTACAATCCATGGGCGATATATAAAAAAAATAAATAAAAAAAGGGGGGGGGGGGGGGGGGGCTGGGTGGGAGTCTCTCCAGTGTAAGTCCAACCAATCTACATATGGAATGGGGAAGGTGTCTTGTCAAACTAATTCATATGGCTCAAACAAGTCAAAAGGGGGGAAGTTATTAAAGGGGTTGTGAGCAACAATATCAAAAAGGAGGATTCCAATGCTTTCTGTCAGTCTTAAAACAGTAGTTGACATTTAACATTAGTCATAGTATAGAGTAGATGCAGGAAAAACAAAAAAGGCATTGTTCTACCATTTTTTCACTCACATACAGTAGCCATTTCAACCAATACTTCGGAGTCTTATCACCGCAAGATCTTAGGAGGAAGGACAGCGTTTCCATTTCATATATTTCTTTTACAGTGGCTGTCCACTCTCTCACTGTCAGTGGTTCCCGCTTTAGCCATTTCCTTGTTATTGATTTCTTGCTGGCTATCAGCAGTATCTTTAGGAGGTATTTATCCTGGGGACTGAGTTCAGTTGGTAGATCACACAAATATAGAGTTTTCAAGTTATATTCAATTTCAAAACCAAGAATTGATTTCATTTCTTTAAATACTCCTAGCCAGTAAGGTTGGATTATTGGGCAGCACCAAAAGATATGACAGTGGTCAGCCATCACATTATTACAATGCCTCCAACAGTACCCAGATTCAATTCTGCCACTCTGTAGGTATGTTCTTTTTGGGGTTGTGAAAAACCTAATAATATTCTTCCATGCAAATTCCCTCCACTGCCCTGAACTGGTGGTGGAGAAGTTAATTTGACATATGTTTAGCCACTCTTCTTCTGTCAATGTTATATTTGCTTCCTTCTCCCAGGTACATTTAACATAGGATGTTGATATTTTTGTGGGATTGCAAGCATAAATATATAATGGAAACCACTTTTTTATAGATTTTACCTTTATAGGCATCAACGGCAATGTTAATGAGGTCACTGTCACATTTATCAGATGTTTTAATATTTCTATCAAAATGATGCCTGAGCTGTAAATACCTGTAGAAATCATGTTTGCCTAAATTGTGTTTCTCTTGTAGTTGTTGTAGTTGTAGTTGGAAACTTTCCAGACCAGTATTGGATGATATTACACAATATGATGTAATGCCGTTTCGCGACAATTCTTTAAATCGCAAATCAAGTTGTGCTGGTCTGAAATCCCTATCATGCTCGACCCATCTCAACAGCTGTGCTTTCCTTTCTAAGTGTAAATTACAGAGTTCTTTGAACCCGATGTTAAGGGGGACTTTTGTAAGGTCACTTAGATCACTTGAGTATTTGGTCTTGAAGCTTTTGTCACCTAACAGAGATTGAAGAGGGATATCAAGTTGACTCAATTCTAGTTCCTTCCATTTTGCATCACAGCCCACATCGCACCAATAAATAACATATTGCAGTTGTGCTGCTTTGTAGTAGCTCTCCAAACACGGGAGAGACATCCCCCCTTCATCTTTTGGTAAATGAAAAGTTTTATAACGTACCCTTGGTTTTCGAAGGTGACTTGATTGCAGATGGCTGGCAGGTGGCTTGATTACTGACAGCTGGCAGGTGTGCAGGTGAGTGGTGACTTCAGCTCCGCCCAGCTCCAGACAGACAAACACTAAGATCCTGACATCTATCTTGTCATCAAGTTTCTTATTTAGTTCAGATTTTATGACAGATATTTGTTCCAGTAAGGCAGGGTCATTAGTCTCTATATGCTTCCGTTCCAGAGTGTCTAGTTCATTTATCAGGCCATTGAGTCATTTAAGTTTTTCTTTTTTCTTCTGTGATGCCCACATTATAATTTTCCCCCGCAATACTGCTTTTGCAGCATCCCATAGAATACTTGGTGACACCTCCCTGTCATCATTGAATTCTGCATAGTCTCTGGTTTCTTTTTCAATGAAATTCTCAAATTGCTTATCATTTAGCAGAGAAGTATTGAGTCTCCAAATGGTGTTTTTGGGTTGAACGTCTAAGTGTAGTTTCAAATATACTCCGGAGTGGTGGGATACAACCCTAACATCAATGCTGCAATCTAGGATCTGTGCCTGTCTGTTCTAAATACAAAAAAATAGTCAATTCGTGAGTAGACTGCATGGGGGTGGGAAAAAAAAAGGTAAATCGCTTAACAGCTGGGTGAAAGTCCCTCCATACATCAATTAAGCCAATCCTTTTAATCATTTTCTTAATGTACAGTGACTCCGAGTTCATCTTTTTTTATCGGGTTTGAAGAATCTAGGGTGGGGTGCAACTGTGCGTTCCAATCCCCTCCACAGATCAAGACACCAGAAACTTCTATGGCTATAAGATCAAATATTCTATCAAATATTCAAATATTCAGAGTTATGATATTATATTCCTGCTGAGTCATACACTGTTGTTTCCTCCACCACATACACCTAAGGTGACCTTAACATATGAACTTGCGTAAAAACAGTAACAAAGAACTTGTAAGTTGAAAACACATGGAAAGAAAAAAAAGGCTTCCATAACAAAGGGTCCCACTAAGAGAGTGTCCTGATTGGAGAGGGAAGCCTCCAGTAAATGAAGGGTCTCTCCAGTGCAAACTGACATAGCTCAGTAGTGAGTATTGGTTCAGTGCACGCCCGGAGTAATGTAAACAAGCTCCCAGATCAATGGTAAGGTGCTTTGATCAATTTCTAGCAAACTATAGTGGTCTTCGACTGACGTTAGTAAAAGTTTATGAGGAGAAAGCCTGACACAGTGTCTCATTTTGAATAAAGTCAGTGAGTTTTTAGCTTTTGTGCCGGTTTAATTTACTGTGCCAGCAATGTCTTACCACAGGGGTGTCAGGTGGTTGTTCAGGTGGTGTTCACCTTGGCGTAAGGGCCGCGTCGCGGCGAAATCTGCGGAACTTTTTCCAAGCCCTCTCTCCGTGTGCGTTCGAGTTCCGTCGCTTGGCCATCACCGTCTCCCAGGACAATTTACTCAGTCTCTACATCAGACCCGCTGTGGGAGGTCCCTTGGTGCCGGTATTGTCCGGTGCGAGCCCCTTCTTCCTCAAATCCTGTATGGCCTCAGTCGCGCTGTTGTATGTGAAGGGACCGCTGTCGAAAAACACCCGAAGCTTTGCTGGTGGTGGGGTTTGAAAGCGGAAACCTTTCTCTTTTAAAAGTTTTCTGATGGGGGCGTAAGCTTTCTTCTTCTTTTAGATCTCAGTCGGGTAATCTTGGTCAAAATACACCCTCTGTTGGTTGAGGCAGATCTCTCCTTTTTTCCATGCGGAGCGGAGAACCAACTCTTTCGTTCTGTACTCCAAAAAATGAGTCACCACGGAGCGCGGGTTGACATTCTGCGGTGGTTTGGGGCCCAGAGCGTGGTGACAGCACTGTATGCCGAGATGAATGTCCCGGAGTGACAACTCAACCTTAATAAAGTTTTCTATAAACTCCTGCAAGTTGCTTCCCTCTGTGTCCTCCAGAATCCCATACACTCGTATGTTGTTTCTACGTAAGCGGGCTTCTAAGTCAGTCAGCTTAGCTTGAATTTGAACTTGGTTGCTCAGGGTTTCAGACAGCACCTCTTTTGCCATGGCGGTCCATTCCTCCATGTCTGACACACGTTGTAATGCCTCCTCGGCTCTGTCTCTTGTTTCCTTCATGTCAGCCATAATTTTGTTCAGTTTTTCATTAACATCCTCTCTGAAGTTAGCTAAATCTCTCTTCATATCAGCGGAGAGGTTATCACAAAGGCAGCTTAGTTGCTCCTTCACATCTGAACGGGTGGCTTGCATCTCTTTGTGAATAGCCCCGATGTTAGCTAGCAGGTTATCCATAGCCATGTGTTCGCCGTGTGCGACCTCGTTGACTTTTTCTGTTACGTTATTCTTGCCTTCTTCTTGTATCTGGGTCGGTTTGCCGTTGTCTTTCCGCGCCTTCTCCCTTGTCATCATATATTTTAGGATTTAAGTAGGTTGAATCAACTCTAACGTAAGGGGTTTAGCAGACCGTTCTGGGAGTGCTTGTTCAACACGTGCGTTCACCTCGACACCATGACCGGAAGCCACAGTCCCCGCCATTTATTTTTGTATCATTTTTGTTCTTATTGCAGTCCTTTTTATTTCCAAATCCATTAAATTTAACCCTCCCTCCCTTGTCCTCCCCACCAATTTTTTCTGTGCAATTTTCACCCCCTTCCCTTCCCATATAAAGTCACATACAATTTTGTTTAGCTCATTCATTACCCACTGTGGCATGTCAAACACACTCATCACATACACACATACTGACAACAACAAACTATTAACCACAATTACCTTCCCTTTTAAACTCAGTTTTCTCCCTTTCCATGTCGTACATATTATTCTTATCTTATTAATCACCCCTGTCCATGTCACATCTCTTGCCTCCCTACTTTCCACCCCAAATGCACTCCCAAAACCTTTATATATTTCTCTTCAACCTTGAAATCCACATTTACTCTCTTCACCTCTCCTATGTACATTACTTCAGATTTGTCTGTATTTATTTTTGCCCGATGCTCTTCCTTACTTCTCTAATATCTCCAATGTCCTTTTTACACTGCCTCCATCCTGCACTGTAATCGTTGTATCATCTACATATTGATTTGTTACACATATTCCCCCATTTGGCAACTTAATACCTTTTAACCTCTTGATCCCTCTTTAGTAGGGTAGCCAAGGGCTCCACTGATATTGCATATAGCAATGCAGATAAAGGGCATCCCTGCCTTATAGATATTTCCACCTCAAAATTGTTTGTCAGGACCCCATTCACCTTTACACAACTCTTTGCACCCCTGTATAACCTCTTCACCCATCCCACCATTTTCACCCCAAAGCCAACCTTTTCCATTACTCTATATAAGAAATTATGCTCTACCCTATCAAACGCTTTATTCCAGTCTATCCCTAATACCACTCCCCCTATCCCATCTTGCTTCATATATTCTATTACATCCCTAACTGTCGCTATTGTATCTGCTATATCTCTCCCAGGTATACTATAACTTTGTGTTGGTTGAACTATCTCCCCTATTACTCTCTTTATCCTGTTTGCTAGTAACTTTACTTAAAATTTCATAATCTACATTCAACAAACTTATTGGCCTATAATTTTTCTAGATCTAACTTACTTCCCTTTTTCTTATATATTATTGTTATCACCCCTTCTATCATCCTATCAACTCTCCCTGTTCTCTCTATACCCCTAAAAATCTCCACTAAAATTGGTGCTACCTCATTCTTATATGCTTTGTACCATTCTATTCCTATTCAATCACTCCCCGGACTCTTTCCGTTTCTTAATCCCTCAATTGCTTCTATCACCTCCTTCTCATTTATTTCCCTATCATACCATATCATATCTTCCTCACTTAACTTGTTTTCCACACTATCTAACACTTCATTTATACTTCCTTCATCTACTCCGTCACTTTTATATAACTCTCCATAAAACTCCTGTACCCTCTCCAGTATCTCTACATAATCGTCTATTACAACCCCCTCCTTATTATTTATTTCATTCATATAAGTCCTATTCTGCTTTCTTTTTTCCATCCCTAAAAAATATCCTGTACAGTTTTCCCCCTCCCATGCATATTTCGCCTTACTTCTTAAAATTGCCCCTCTGCATTTCTCCCTCTTGTACCTTTCTAACTTCATCTTAACCTCTATATAATTCTGCATACTATAACCGTCTTCATTCTCTGCCCTACTCAACTCTTCCTTCAAAGTTTCTCTCAATTTTTTCTCCTTTTTCAACATCTTTTCTGTCCTTTTCTTACCATACTTAATGGTAATTAATTTAATTCTATTCTTCATCGCCTCCCATTTGTCCCCTATACTATCATCCAAGTGACCATTCTCTATATCTCTCTCTCTCTTCTTATTCTACTTGTCTAGTTACTCCCTGATTTGTTGTACATACTCTTCCTCCTCAATGTACCCCGCATTCAATATCCACAGCCCTCCCCGTCTCCTCTCTTCCTACCTTAATTCTGAACCTAACCCCATCATGATAATTAAAGCTATTTCCCTGATGTCTTATTTTATCTATATCCCTTATACTCTCCCCCTGAATTAATACTAAATCTATCCTACTCTGTTTTAAAACCCCGCCCCTCATCTGCCTCCTTGTAAATTCCCTCTTGTCTGGGTACTCATATCTCCACACATCTATCAACCCTTTATCCCTCATCACCTCTGCCAACATATTCCTTGACCTCTCCCATCTAAATTCAACCCCTTTACCTATGTCTAACTTACTACATTTAATATTGAAATCCCCTAACATTGCTGAATTACTGACTGCCACACCTCATACCATTTTTTGATATGTTGGTTTTGGGTTAATTAAAATAAATTGTGATTTTTTTGCTTTAACTTCTTGTGTCATCTCCTATTATTTGTCGTGGCTTTGAGCCCGGCAGTGACAAATTGGGGGCTCGTTGAAGTTTGGGTTAGATGTTTTGTTTGTGAGCATTTAATCAGCTGTTCTCTTTTGTGTTGAAGGTCTCCAGGTGCAATTGATTGTTGGGGTTTCCCAGGGTGTTTGCAGGGCTTGAGAGGTAACACCTGGGTGAGTTGATTTGTCTTTGTCTCTTTGAACATGCTGAAGAGCATGGTGGGAATGTGGATTTGAAGATCAGTTTGTCCAAAGGAAGGTGAGTATTGACACGCTGGTATGTAATTGTTTTGGAGCTAAAGCTGATTTCCCCTGGTAGGCATAGCAGCATTGCTCCTTTGAGCTTTGCTGGATTTTTTTATTTTTTGTAGTGTTGGGGTGAACACGGTTGGAGACTTTGTCTCGGGAGCATGTCCATGGCTGTGGGGGGGTTGCCAGATTCTGGGCGCTTCTTCATACCAGTGGTCAAAAGTGCATAAATACCCGCCGCAACTAACCACATGAAGACTAGAGGTGAGTTACTTTAGTTTTGGTTAGGCAGATAGAGGGGACGCTCCTGTTTGCTTTGTTACAGCCAGTGTGTTGGTCATTGCTCTCCTTTGGGCTGGGTTGGTAAAATGGCTCTGGTTGAAGGCTTTTTTGAGACTCCATCGGAGGGGTTTTTGGATAGCTGCACAAAAGAGCAGTTATTAAAAATTGCAGACCACTACAGGCTTGACATTAGTGACAAAAGACTCAATGATACAGTTGAGTCTATTTTAAAGGCTACCTTGCCTGGTAAAATGGGAGGTGTTGCTGAGGTTGCTGGTTTGTCTTCACCAGTACTTCAGAGCACTGGTTTGTCCTTTGAACAGCAGAAGGAGTTGCTGCTGTTACAAATGGAGCATGAGAAGTTGAAGCATAGGGTTGAAGTAGAAAAGTCTGAGACAAGGAGATCTGAAGTTGACCGAGAATTGACCTTGGAAAAATTGAGCTGTGATGCAGAGCAAGCCAAGATCAATTTGGAGCTTGAGAAATGAAGTTGGATCAAAGAGGGTAAGTTGAGCCTGGAAGCCGGTCAGGGGCTGGCTGGAGATAATGTTTCTTCAGGTCTTTGCTCCTCCTCACATTTTGATCTTGTTGGTAGCCTGCGGCTAAACCCCGGAAACCCTGGAATGAATTCATACATGACATCTTTCATCTGCAGTAAACCTGCCTTCATCATGTTCGTATTACACAATAGTTTGCCCTCTTGTTTTACACACTCATTTAAGAAAATGGGCATGTTCTTTACCTGATCTATTGTATTACACACATAAGAAATGTGCTTCAAAAATTCCACATGAGCAGACAGGACCTACCTATAAAAAATCGGGAGACCTGCTGTCATTGGTTGTCTCAGTTGCATAAGCAACACAAAATCACCTATATTATAAACACTGTTCAGAAAAAATGTCATCATACTTTTCCATACATATGGTGTAGGATCATATAAGTATTTCTGAACGTTTCAAACGCAACACTTTCTTTTTACACTCTATATCAATCAGTTGCAACCCCCCCTCCTCATATTTCCCAATTAAAGTCTTTCTTGCTATCTTCCCCACTGTTGCCCCCCACAGGAACACAGTCACCATTTCATTTAGTTTATTTAATACCCACAAGGGTAAATCTACTACTGCTAATAAATTATTTAACTTAGACAGTATTAAGTTATTCCAGACCATAATTTTACCATTTAATTTTAAATTCCTCATTTTCCAATAATTTAATATAGTACTGGTCTTATTCAACACCTCTGTCCATGCCAAATCTCTAGCTGCCAAACTGTCCTTGCCCAGTAACTTCAGATGCCCAGTTGTGATTTTAAAAGGCACTTCTACCTGTTCCAGGCCTGACATATTAAAAAACATGATCTCAGATTTGTCAAAATTGACATGGGAGCCCGAGGCTCGACCATACATATGTAACATCTCTATCGCTCTATGGACACTTATCATATTCTTTAGGAGCAAGGTAGTGTGATTTTGTATAGTATGGATGAGAGAGGACATCCCTGTCTCACCAATCGCTGTAGCGGGAAAGGATCCATCACCACTCCATTACATTTTACCCTCCCTGTAACATGAGCATACACCATTCTAATCCACTGCAAAAACCTCCTTCCAAAACCCACCCGCTCCAAAACACTAAACAAAAACTCATGTTCCACCCTGTCAAAAGCCTTATTAAAATCAATGGCTAAAATAATCCCTTCCGTATTAGACATATTTAAATATTCAATTACATCTCTCACCGAGCACACAATGTCGCTGACTTCCCTACCCGGCACACTGTACAGTGCCTATAGAAAATCATCATACCCCTTTGAAATAGTTACTTTATTTGTCATACAGCCTGAAATCAAAACCCATTAGAAAATTCTTTTTCCAGTTTTATTTACAAATTTAGCCGTACAACATCAAAATAATGACAAAAAAGGCAACAGTTCTGAAAATTAATAAAAAATGAAAAACTAGAATAACAGGGTTGGAAAAGTCATCAGCCCCCTGATTTAATACTTTGTAGAGCTTCCTTTTGCTTTAATTACAGCCATCAATCTATTTGGATATGTCTCTATTAGTTTTGCACACCTAGATTGGGGAATATTTGCCCATTCTTCTTTGTAGAATTGTTCAGTCAAATTCTGTGGGGAACAGCGATGGACTGTGTTTAATCTGGAAGTTGATTGGTTGCACCTGAGTAAGTTTATAATGGTATACTCTAGGGGGCTGATCACTTAACCAAATCAGGTATTTCATTAACTAATTTTTAATAGTTGTCCAGAATGTTTTAAAATGTTATTTTCACTTTGATGATGAGGGTTATTATGTGTACATAAAGCTCAAAAAAGTTTGATTTATTATAATTTCCAGGGTGTAAGGTGACAAAAGGTAAAGATTTTCACAGAGTATGATGATTTTCTATAGGCACTGTATGCCTGAGTAGGCTCAATTAGTGAGTGCAAGCTCTTCTTAACTCTATTAGCGAGGATTTTCATTAAAATCTTGTAGTCTGGGGCATCGTGTGGCGTAGTGGTCTAAGCAGGCACCATGTGTAGATGTCACAGGACGCAAAACATTGCTAGTTTTATTGTTATGATCGGGTATCTCGTATATTTTGTTATTTAAATAGTTTATTTTTGTGTGCTATAGAAAGTAATGGACAATATTGATTTATTTCTTTATTTGATTTATTGCTGTGCGCCACAAAGGCGATTATTATATTGTGTTTATGGTTTGTTGATTTATTGTGTGATGTGTTTAGACTTTTACCCGTTTCAAAACATAAACCAAGGCATTTGGGCTGCAGACGGACACACCTGAGCCTCATTACATCAGTGATTGCAATCACTGGTTGTTCCTCCCAGGCTTTTTAAGGAAAGCACCAGATACCTGTGGGACGTTGGACTGAGCACAGGTCGCGGTCGCCTTCTCCACCTTTCACTCTCTCACTGTTGTTGCTGTTGCTGTCGCTGTTGCTAGATTGGATCTGATCCACGCTTCCCTCCACGGTGTTTCCCTGGTTTGGTGAGGACAATCTTCAAACTCTAGATCAACGCTTGCAATCCTCCACAAAAAGTGAAGGCAGCGGACCTGGATGACGAAGAACGGCGGCATGTTGAATTGATGAGCATTCACGTAATGTTGTAAAGGAAAGTGCATTAGTTAAAGGCCAGATTGACCCTTGAATTTGCCGGCAGTGAGACAGGCTGGGCGCTGATTCCACTCTTTTCCCCTGACAGCGGCAGACAGCGGCAGACAGCGGCGTGGGAATCCTGGCACCGGATTCACGGAGCGGACTGAAGGCGTCCGGCTGGCAACCAGGGCAATGAGGAAAACCCCGGGCGGCACGACAACACCAACTGAACTGGACTGGACTGTCTGGTATTTTCGCTTGCAGAACCCAGTGACTGCCCCTGAGACTTGGACAGTGTTTTATTTTACCCTGAATGTTTTAGCTTTTTATTGATAAAAAGCAATTGCATTTTAAAAACTGAATATTTAAAATAAACATATATTTAATTCATCTGTACTTCTTATTGTGTTGGTGTGGCCGGGAATCAGAACCTCCAATTAAAGATTCTTATCTTTTAATTTGGTACATAGAGGCTACAGTCCTCGCTGCAGTTGCATGTCATTCCCCCCTCTCTCTGCCTCCCCATTTCCTATCTCTCTACTGTACTAGCAAATAAAGGCATAAAAAAGCCCAAAAAATATACTTAAAAAAAAAAAAAAATCTTATAGTCCGTGTTCAGAAGAGTGATAGGCCAATAGTTCTTCAAATCTTGCCTATCACCCTTCTTGTAAATCAGAGTTATTACACCCTCTGCCATTGACTGTGGCATACATTGTAACATTTCCATCTGTCGATATACATTGACCAACACAGGTGTTAAAACATCACTAAAGGTTTTGTAGAAGTTTGCTGTTAAACCATCACTACCTGGACTCTTTACAACCAACTGATCAATTGCACTGCTCACATCTGCAGCTGTAATATCCTGCTCACAGAACAATTGATCAGCAGTAGAGCTAGTTGATGTCACACACTGAAGAATCTCACGAGTAACATCGGGATCTGATTTTTCTGACATGAATAGATACTGATAAAAATTTTGTAGAGTCGCTAGTACATCCACAAAGGATGTCATTACCTCACCCTTATCGTCCTTGATTTCGTTAATATAGCACCTGCTCTGTTTTCGTTTTTCCATTTTTAAAATGAACGCTGTGTTTCTCTCTCCCTCCACAGTATATTGTGCTCCGCGCCGCACAATAGCCCCTTCACACTTATCCCTCTTTTAATTCGTTCTGAGCATTCCAGAGACGTAGCTCATCCACCGGATGGTGAGTTTTCAAAATCCCTGAGAACTCAGAACGAACTAAATTCTTAATTGACACAACATAATCCCTGTTTACCAACAAATTGGCATTCAGATGCCCCCCCCCCCCCCCTTCCCGTCAATCCCATTCAGACCCAAACAAAAGCATGATCACTCAAACAATTCAAATTAAAGCATACAGTATTAAATAATCCCACCAACGTTTTTTTAACCAAAACCAAATCGATCCTGCTGTGTTTGATCATCCCCAGGTGACTCTGCACCCTTGTATAGTCTCGTCCGGTGGGATGCTGATGTCTCCACAAGTCACATAAATTGTCCACACACAAAAGGTTTTGCAGGACAGTCCTGGACATGTCCTGTCCCCACCTGCAGTTTTCCAAAGTACATTGCCTGAGGTTAAAATCCCCCATTATAATGTCACAATCTGTACCTATATGTGTTATGGTTCTGATGAAATGTGTCCTTTCCACCTCATCGTTAGGTGCATATACGTTCAATATCGTCCATTGTTTATTGTCCACAGTAAGTCTGATTTTTATCCACCGTCCCTCTAAATCCTTGCTGACACAAATGGCGCCACATTCAAAACAATCCCTTAAAATAATACTAACCCCCCTCGCTCTGCATGAACCAAAACTTGAGAAATATTGGCCTGGCCATGTTTTCTTACACCTCTCCTCAAAGTTCTTATCCCAATGGGTTTCTTGTAAACACAACACATTACTCTCACAGACGTGCATGACTTTATCAAACTTGCCTATGTCTCATAGTCAATTGACATTAAAAGAAATGAAAGAAAACATCATCAAAAAGGGAAAAAAAAAACCTTCCTAAACTACAAAAATGTGGCGCACATTTAGTCTTTAGTCGCTCCAGCTGCCCACAGGCAGGGACCCCGAGCTGTCGATCCCCTCCGTCCTCCTCTCACTCCTACTCCGCACTCTGCTGGTTGATCCTCCGCCTTCCAGCCACTGCGGCGTGGAGATCCGGCCTCTCGGCATCACCACCGAGACGTCTGCCGACGAACCAGCGTACTCGCCACTTCCCTCCTCTTCCTCCTCTCCGCTGCTGCCACTTTCCCCCGTGTCCTCCTCCCGCTCCACCGGCACCTCCGTCTGCTCCTCCTCCCCCACCGTCACCTCCATGTCCGCTACTCCGGTGTCGTTGGCAGTCTCCTTGTCCCTATTGGTTGCTTCTACTCCGTTAGCCGTGCATTCCCGGGCATAATGCCCCGTCTTGCCGCACCGGAAGCACCGAAAATCCGGGCAGTCTCTGACGATGTGTCCCGCTTGCAGGCAAAGCCTACATACTTTCTCCTGATGGTCATGGAGTACCCTGAAGTACTCCATGCCCTCCACCGTCTCAAACTTGGTGGAATATGGCAGGGATGTCACCTGCGCATTAAATTTAACTTTTAAAAACCGTGTCCCGTCATAAATGTCCATCCCTGCCCATTTGCGTCGTTTGATCGGTGACATCGGCTCCACCCCCCACTGTTCTAATTTTTGAGGCGGCAGGGTGAGCATGACAACACCATTTTCCTTTGCAGTTGTCACAGCCTTTAGGGAGATGTGAGATTCATGGTTGTCAAGAATCAGCAGGAGTGGGTGATCAATAGAGCTCTCTTTATTTGTCCCTAACTGAACCATTGCAGTTTACATTCAGATTATCTTAACAAGTAAAAGCTATGAGCTCTAAATAATTAACCAATTTTACTTCTCTCTATGCTATCTGCATGCTGATGGCAGGCATTTCCTGGGAAAATAATAATTAAATGTTGCCTATTTCTTTGTATAATAATAAATGCACACTTAACCTAACCTGCTTTTTTCTTCCTGATCCAGCTTGCAGGGATATCAATGCCATTTCTGTGTGCCAACTCAAAAGCAAGTTCACGGCATTTCATGGCACTTATACCATGCAACATTGCAGCTAGTTGCTTTATATGGTCTGCCAGCTCTGTCTCCATGTCTTCATTGAAGGCTTGGTTGGCAAGTCCTGTTCTTTCATACCCTGTTTTTGTTACTTCTCCATATATCTTTTCAAGGTCATCCTGCAGCTCTTCCTCTCCCTTGCCACCTGAGGTATGGTCTTCCCCTTTTGCACCTCTCTCACTGCTCTGTCCAAATCCACAAGAGGAGTTGAACCCTTGTTTGTCTATTTTTTATAAATGCGTGGCATGATGGCTTTAGATAGAAAATTAAAAAGGTCACATCATTTTAGTGATAAAATGTAAGAATACAATGTACAATTGTGGTAAAATAATATGTTAATAATAATGATAAGTCGGGGTGAGTTATAAAATGTAATCTTAATAAGGGTGCTTCCCTCAATAAACCCTTTGGAAAAATCCTCTGCGTTTGATGATTTGTACATCATAATGACATCTCTTTTCATCCCGCTCCTAAATATGCTCCATACATCAGCTCTTTTTCTCTCATAATGGGCTAAATTCCTTCTCAGCTTGACAGCATACCTTGCATGACTTAATACATAGTTCAACAGACTCACGTTCCCTTTTTTCAATCTTCCATCCACACCAAACAGCCACAATATCTTCCACTCCATACTTTCCACCACTCTCTCTTGCCAACACCTCATTAACTTTTTCATTCTCTCAAAGTATGCTTGCAACTCACTGCATTCAACAAACTCATGCATATGTGACCGGTAGCGAATGTCCCTCCCAGGCCACCGTAGGATTAGATAGCAGGATAGCTCTACCCACTTCCTCATTTATTAGTGTATTTAAACCGGCAGACCGGCTTTCTCTCTGCTGCTGCCTCCTCATGGTACCTGGTATACTGTTTGGCACACATATTGTATGGTAGGTTTTTTTATTCTTTCTGTGATATTGGTTGTCTGATTGTGTGGCTTACCCTCTGCATGGTTTGTCCTGCTGTAGGTCCTGCTTCCTGGGTATCCCGCATGTTGAAACACATGTAATTGTGTTGAGGTAATACGCCACCTTTCTTTGTTCATGCATTTTTATTATTGGTTTGGCAGAATTGTTATTTAATTGGCTTGTGTTCTCTTTTATTATAGACAGACTGCCACTGCTGTTTTGTTTTGTTATATTGTTTTGTTTTATTTGTTTAGCTAGTTTTGTTTCACTCGTTATATAGTTTCTTTTGCATTTTTTTTGGCATTATTTTGCTCTTTGTTGCATTAGATGATTTCTGTTAGTTCTTTAGTCCCTTTGTCATATTAGCCCTCTGTGGCATTTAACTCGTTTAATTTTCCCCCAAGGGTTTTTAATATATTTATTGCGGCAGTTGTTTGTGTACGGTTTTTAACTTGTTGTTGTGTTCTCTTTTCTTTGCACGAGTACTGCAGGGCCGGTGATAGTGTGGCCGCTTGGACGGTGGAGGGATCGGTGTCCGGAGTTTTTCACCCCAGCTTCACACCCCTTTAATTGTGTGCGTGGTGGTAATTTTGCACGTCCTTCACAATTTATGGTTTTCCCCTCACGTTTTGATTGTTTTGACGTGTGTGTGTGTGTGTGTGTATTGGGCATGGAGTGAGGTGAGTGCTCTGTCCTATCAGACCCCCCTCTTCCCCGTGTCTGCGGCCGTGCCTAGCCGTCTTGTCGTGCTCTTGCTTAGTATTTTTTTTAAAGTTGTTTATTAAACATGCTGTTAGTTTTTCTTGCTGCAGAATAATAAAAAATTGTGAACTTGGGGGAAAACTCTTTGTCCGTGCCTGTTCTTGACCATCACCTGTATCATTTCCTGTGGCCCCTTTACTGGGTTACGGTCATACATACATGTTTCCACATCCTTTCCACATACATCGCATTCCTTCTTCACCGTCTTATCAAACTTGCTTATTATTAAATTGTTGAAGATCCTATTATGTCTTAGAAGAAAATCAAAATTTTCACATTCACTGTTATTCCATTTCACTTCCAAATCCTCCCTACATCCATGTTATTCAATACTCTCTCCCATACTTTCTTCGCAGCCGGTCTTCTCACATCTTTCCCCCTTAAACATTTATACACCAAACTGGTTTTTACATTCATCAAGCAGCATCGACGACATTGGACATCCTTGTCTTACTGACCTTTGTAATCCGAACGTGTCAGTGACCATACCATTGATGTTCACACAACTAACTGCACTGTCATACATTCTCCTTTTCCAACCACCTATCCTATGCCCGAAACCCATTCCCTCCAACACCCTGTATAGAAACTGGTGATCCACCCTATCAAAAGCCTTTTCCAAATCTAAACTTAATACTATCCCCCCTTCCCCTCTCTTCATATAGTCTATTGTGTCCCTTATACTGCATATTGTGTCAGCTATATCCCTTCCCGGTGCGTGTTTCCTACCTCCGTGCCAATACCTCTTTTTATTCTGCTAGCTAACACCCGTGCTAATATTTTATAGTCTGTATTTAACATTGTGAGCGGTCTATAATTTTCTAATTTGTCTCTTTCCCCTTTTTTATATATGATGCTTACTATCCCTATTGACATGTCTGATATCATTTTGTCTCTCTCTTCTATCCACCTCACATCACTGGCACTAATTCTTCTTTAAATTCTATATAAAATTCCGCTGTTATACCATCTAACCCCGGGCTATAAAATATCTTGTGCATTTCTCTCCCTCAACCACATATCTCGCTCTTCTAACTATCGCACCCATACACCTCCTCTTTTCTATCTCCTTCAATTCATCTCTTATTCTTATATAGTTTTTTAAATCATTCTTCTCCCTTATCTATCCTCTCTATTTAACTCTTTGATTTACTTTCCCTCTCTCTCTCCTTGCTGTGATTTATGCTTATCTCTTTTATCCCTTTCTTCATACTCTCCCACCACCTCCCTATATCTTCCTCGTACAGATTCTCTTCCTTTCTCATCTTTATCCAATCTCTCATATTCTTTTTATATTTTCCATCCCTTATTAAATCACCATTCAGACACCACACACCCCCTCCTCTCCTTTCTAGTTGTTGATTTAACTTAAACTTTACCACCATATAATCACTTAACGTTGTGACTTTATACTCTATCTCTCCTATCCTGTCTGCTATGCCCTTTGCACCTGTCGCGGCGTCGAGCAGTGGGTCACACCAATCCAAATTCTATTTTAATTGCCTGACAACGCCACCTTGGGAATTTCACCCGAGGAATTATTCACCATTATCAGTTAATGGGACACACAGGTTCATTATACTCAAGGCACAAGACGCGATTCCAAGTACTTACAACAAGGTATACTTTATTGCAATATTCTTATAAATAGGCTATACACTCCAGCCATACAAAACAATAAAGAAAAAGGGGAAACAAGGTTCAGGAGCTGAGGCCTACAGGTGTGAAACACAGAGCAGGGGAGCAAGCCAGCAAGCACGAAAACAGGAGACAAAGCAAGCAGGAGACGAAACAGCAGTGGCTCAAATCAGCTGGTGGTTACGTCACACCAACGGTGGACTCCGTCAGCTGATGAGACTTCCTAATTAAAAAAAAACTAAATTAGCATCGCTAGGCTAAAATTGAATACATTTCGGGAAGCAGCGATAGCAAATGCCTACCTTTTGAAAGTTCACACAGGCATATGAGGAGTGAGGGAGAGATGAGACCCGCACGGCTACTGGCATTTACCAATACAGAAGACGCCAAATACAACAGAAGCACAGCCCACCGTCGCCGCTCTGAGGGGGCAAACAATCGTCCGGTCCGGAAATGCCACTTTTATACCAAGCTGGACCAATTATCAGCTACCAGCTGGCATCAATCACAAGCAGCTTCCTCTATGCTGCTACACACCCAACACTAAATCTATCCTACTTTGTTTTAACACCCCCATCACCACTTGTCTCCTAGAGAAAACCCTCCTTTCTGGATTCCTTTCTCTCCATACATCAATCAACTCCCTCTCTCTCATCTCTTTCAGCACACCTCTTGGTGCGTCACTTTTATAGCACGCATTTGATGATGCATCCAGCCTTCCACACCACACATTGAAATTACCCACAATCATACTATTGTTGCCACACAACCTCCCTACCCTCTTAAAAAATGCCTTTCTCTCTTTCTCCTCATTCGGTGCATAAACATTGACTAATTGAAACTGTTTCCCCGTATGTTCGAATGTTATCCCAATCACTCTTCCATCTCCATCATCCACACATTTTCTTGCATTCTCAATCACTCCTTTTTTCACTAGAATTGCTACCCCTCTTGATTTCAACCCCCCATTGTTCACATACAGTTCACCCATCCATTCTCTCTTAGCTTCCCTCATGCTGTTATCATCCCAATGCGTCTCTTGCAGGCATATAATGTCCGCTTCACATGTCATCAGAGTTTGCTGTCTTCTGTCCTTATTCCTGTCTTTTCCCATTAAAGGAGGAAATGATAAACATTGAAATTAGAAATGAAAAGAATGTCTCCATAATTACTTATCATTTTACAATTTTCTTTTTCGCTTTGTCCAGTCTGTTGCCATGCTTCTTGCTCACAGATCTTTTTCTCACTTCTCCCACCTTCACCATAATTTCCTCTTCACTACCTGTTGCATCGGATCCTCTCCACTCCATCCCATCCTGTCTTGCCCCCACTCCCTCACTCATTCCCCCACCCCCCTTCTCCCTCATTCTTACCTCACGTGTTCCCCCTCCATTTCCCCTTGTAGCAGGTGCGCTGTTCCTCGCCCCTCCTAGTGCAGCGCTGTGGTTTTTGTCACATTGATTGCTGGGTGGTGCCACATCTTTTATATACGGGTCTGGTTCCATCTGCCTCACTCTCTCTTGTCTTCCGGGGCCATTCGTCCACTGTGGTGGTGTGGTGTGGCTAGTGCAGGGGTGAGGAGGCATTGTGGTGTGGCTGTGCGCACACCGGAGCGCTGTTTGGCGTGTTGGCCATCGTGGCGCACGCTCGTTCTGCAGTGTAAAGGTATGCACACCGCCGTTCTCCCTCCTGTTTAGCGTGCCATATTGCGCAGCAGTGACAGTCCATTCTCTGCTGCAGGTGTCGAAATACTGTCGCCGTGGGGACTGGGCTGCCCCGCTGGAAGCCCCTTGTGTGGGTTTGTGCATCCTCGTGGTGAGTTGGCGTTGTCCGTTCTCCCTCCTCCTCCTTCCTCCTTGTTCGCCCCTGGCTAATTATTAAATTGTGCCACAGTTTGGACCAGGCAGAAGTCGGGAAGTAACTCCGCTGCTTGGCCTGCTGTGACGCTGTGCCGGTGAGGTCGATTCAGAAACTGATTCACCGCCACGGCTCGCTGGATGGTGTTGCTGTTTTGGCTCTATTGGTCTACATGGTTTTACTATTTGTTTTATTGTTTGTTTGATTTTACTAGTACTTGGTTCCGCTGTCTAATTACCGCTGTGTCGATGCGGCTGTCGTAGCCGTCTTTGCCGCTGTTTTTGTTTATTGGTTTTATACAAGTATTTAGTTATTTTGAACATTGATTTAATTTCATTTGATTTCTTTTGTATTGTTGTTTGTATTCTATTTGAGATTTAATTCTTTTTGTTTTGTTAAGATGAGTATTCATTTGAGTACCGTTTCATTGAGTTTGATTTCTTTTGTAGATTGTTAATTGCCTGTCATATTATATTTGAGAAGTTAGATTATTTCGTTATTTACTTTATTACTTATTATTGTTTGGTGTGTGTGTAGTGGTAAGGTGTGGCCATTTTATTGTTCTTTCTCTCCCTGTGGACAGGTGCTGTGGGCTCCGGGTGGCTACCCAATCCCTGGTGGCGGTTCTTCACGTTTTCAGTTTGTGTGTGTGCAGTGTCACGGGTGTTTTAGTTTCCCCCCTCCCTCATTGGGTTCGGGCCGCCGAAGTAACCCAGCACTGTCCATTCCCCCTTCTCCTTTGGCCCCGTGTCTAACATTATGTGCTTTAGACAGCATTTATGGAACATTCTTTTAGTCATCATTGTTTTATAAAGTTTGTATTATGAACATTGTCTTTCCCCGTGGTGATTACGAACTTGCGTAGCTTTTAGCTTTTGTTTATAAATATTTGTTATTATTTTCTGGGGTGCAATTCCCCAGGTGGCGTTGTTCGGCAACAAACTCATCCTATGACCGCCACCTTGCCACACCTTTCTGTCCCCCTTTTCTCCACATCACTTTTTCCCATCTCTCCCTCCCCCACCCTGTCTACCCTTTTAACAGTCTCCTCTGTCTCCTTCCCTTTTCTATCTCCCATAGGTGTCTCTCTTACTATCTCTCCATCTTCATCTTGCTCCTCTTCCTCCTGCATCCGCTCCTCTTCATCTCCAGTTCCCCTTTCTCCACTCTGCTCCTCTCCTGTCCATCCTGACATCGTTTCTCCCTCTCCATCTCCCCTCCGGTGTTGCTCCTCTTCATTCGCCCCTCCTTCCGTCTGCTCCTGTTGCTGCTCCTGTTGCTGCTCCTGTCGCTGCTCTGTGCATTCACGTGCATAATGTCCTTGGTTCCCACATCTGAAACATGTAAACGCCGGGCAGTCTCTCACTATGTGCTCCGGTTGTATACACAGTCGGCAGACCTTTACTTGTCGATTATGTATCACTCTAAAGTGTTCAGATCCTCCTGCTGTCTCGAACTTGGTGGAGTAGGGCAAAGATTTAACTTTCTCCGTAAATTTCACTCTCAGAAACCTTGTTCCATCCGCTATGTCCGTCCCAGGCCACATTCGTCTTTTTATTCGAGAAGCCGGTTTCACTCCCCAATCTCTCAACTTGTCCATTAGGGGAGACCGGGGATGGTTGTAACACTTTTTGACTCAGCTCATATAACTTGCAGAATGTTTGTGGTAGGGCACTCAAATTTTGACACAAAGTACCCTCATTTGTCTACTACAAATAGCAATGTTTTTAACTTCTCCAGCTATATCACAGAATTCATTATTTGATGTCAAATGCAAGGAGTGCCATTGTTACAACCTACCCCACTACCAGGGTATGTTGTAACACAACCTGGGGTAAATTGTAACAGTAAGATTGAAGAACTAAAAACTGAGACTACACCACAAAATATGCATCTATATAAGTTTATTGTGCATGTGCCAACACTAAAGCATCTTCCTGTGCTTCTCTAAGAACAAAAAGAACTCATCACTGATGGCTAAATGAAGAACAGTGTCAGTGGTATGGATCCTAACATTAGAAGAGCTTTCTTAAAGAACATATTCTGATAATACCTATGAATGTTACACATACAAATGGAAACCTTCAGCAGGAGGTCAGAAGTAGCTCATAATCCACGTAAAATTACAGGAAGACGTTTGACAATTAGTAAAACAACAAACATGCACACTGTGTCTGTCTTAAATGATAAAACATGAACTTGAGTGTGTGTATCTGTGTGTGTTATCCATCTAATCAGAGTGATCAGAGTCACAGTGGTGACGGATGTTTGTGGGTTTTCCAGGGGTGCAGTTTTCGTGGGCCCAGAACTTGCAATTTACACATCTGATCCACTTTTCTTTGGGTTTGGAATTTCCAAAGGGCTCCATGCACACAATACAAAAATCATCTTCATTTGAGGTGTCCTCACCCTTATCTTTGTTCTTCTTGGATCTCTTTTTGGCTGTCTTTCTCTCTGCATTATTTTGTTTGCGTTTCCTCTTTCCAAATATGGCCATTTTCACATTCTTCTTACTACTCCTCTTCTTTTCTTCTTCCTCCAAGGCCTGCTTGACTGGTGTATCTGTATAGATGTCTGACTTTCTCCTTCTCCTTGTCGTACCAGTGGTCTTTCTTGGCCCTGCTTTGGGAAATGGTCTTACAGTAGAGGGACTGAACACTTTAGTTAAGGGCTCAGCAGGAGCAGAGGAGGAAGCTGCAGAGGATGTCTGTGGCAGATTGGAGGCTGCTGTAGCTGCCGAGGACACCTGAGACAGAGTGGAAGTTGCTGTACCTGCAGAGGACACCTGAGACAGAGTGGATGCTTCTGTAGCTGCAGAGGACACCTGGGGCAGGGTGGAAGCTGCTGTTGTTGCGAGGGAGTCTTGCTTGGAAACTGCAGAAGCCATTGAAGCTGGGTCTGGACGGTCAGTCACTTGGGAAGGTGCAAAGTCATGGTCCTGAAAAATGTCTGGGTTAAATGGCCAAATGCCTGTGCATCTGAATCCGGCCTGTATGTTGCTAGGAGATGCAGCAGTGGGCAGAGCTGTTCTCATAAGTGATGGCACATCATAAATGGTCATCATCTTGGCAGGATTCATCCTCATCCAGGCATCCCCAGCTGAGTTTACAGCCTTCTTCAGTGGAGCATAGACACTTCGATCTAGTGGTTGAAGTTTGTATGAGCAATGTGGAGGTAGAGAGTAGCACAATTCCATTTGCCTTGCAGTAATTAACTGCTTTCACTGAAATGTGAGAGCTGTGATTGTCAAGCAGGAGTAACACTCTGCTCCACTCCTGTCCATCCTGACGTAGTTTCTCCCTCTCCATCTCCCCTCCGGTGTTGCTCCTCTTCATTCGCCCCTCCTTCCATCTGCTCCTGTTGCAGCTCCTGTCGCTGCTCTGTGCATTCACATGCATAACGTCCTTGGTTCCCACATCTGAAACACGTAAATGCCGGGCAGTCTCTCACTATATGACCAGGTTGTATGCACAAATGGCAGACCTTCACTTGTCTATCGTGTATGACACGAAAGTGTTCCGATCTCCCCGCTGTCTCAAACTTAGTGGAATAGGGCAGAGATTTTACTGTATCATTGAACTTCACTTTTAAGAACCTTGTTCCGTCTGCTATGTCCGTACCTGGCCACTGCCGTCTTTTTATTCGGGAAGCTGGTTTCACTCCCCAATCCCTTAATTTGTCCATTATTGTCATATCTTCCACATATGTCGGCAGATTAATGAATGGTATGCCCAGGCGGTCTCCCATCCAAGCACTAACCAGGCCCGACCCTGCTTAGCTTCCGAGATCAGATGAGATCGGGCGTGTTCTTTTTTTTTTTTTTTTAATCTTTATTTTCCTTCAATCCACAATTTTACACTTGTCAGTACACAGCATCCAAGTATGATTAAATTTTATGCACACAGATACATACTTTTTTATACATTAGTCAATATATCACAAATATATCACAGAAAATACATGACTTTTCTGTTTCCCCTCACTATTACGAATTTAACCGTCTGTTTAATTTAACAGAAAAAGTATTTAACAACCAATGAACAAATTACCAATCAAATAAAATCTTTCCCCCTTCCCCTTCATTGATAAACTTATTCCCACTCACAAAAAATTCTCTCACCTCCTCCCCTCCATACTTGCAAGCTAATGTTATATCCCTCTTCATTATTGCTTTAAACAAAAGTCTCACATTAAGTACCCGTCCCTCAAAGTGTGCATAATTCCTTCTATGTACTACCGCTAGTCTGGCATGGCTCAAAACAAAATTAAACAACCAAAAATTCACATTCTTGCTTTTTTCAAGTAAACCAAACAAAAACAATTTCCTCCATTGTTATTCACAATCTAAACCCACACTCCAATTTTCTTTCAAAAGTGCTCTTAAAAAATCAAAAGTCCACCAACTCAACACAGTCCAAAAAATAATGCAAAAAGCTCTCATGGGCCATATGACATACTTCGCATGTTGCACTCACATCATTATTAATTTTGTGCAACACCACATTTGTCTATATGGTATTATGTTTTATCAAAAAAACATTATTTTCACACTCTATGCTATTATATTTTATGTTTACATTCAACCATATTTTCTTTACATCAAAGTCCTCAAACATTCTGCTCCAAACTTTCTCAGCAGCTGGTCTCTTTACTACATCAGCTGTTAACCATTTGTATACTTTTTTCACACTCATATCCTTAATTTTACATTTCTTCCCATGCTCCATCACATACATCTCAGGTAAATATACCTCCTTTTTCATCACATTTTCTTTTTCAATGATATTAGTCCATTCCATAGGTACAGTATACTTGTTTTGATCCTTTCATATATTTTATTTTCTTTGTCCCTGCTTTCCATCCCCTCTAATTCACATACTGAATCGTATATACAGTTCTCTCTGAGAAATCCTGGGATAACCTCACACATAGTATCCTTGATTTGTCTTATACCTCCTTGCATAAATTTTGGTTCATACGTTTTATTGTTACATTTGAATTTTTCATTAGAATCAATGGTTGATTTATAAACATTTGTATCCCTTCATACTCATAATTCAGTTTAGGAAGAAATTTCCTCCATGCCTCAAGCACCTCTCTATAGATCTCTGGTATTCCCACCGTCATTGATTGTTTAACTCCCATGTACCAACCATGCTCTCCTATTCCCCTCACGTCATCAATGTATGTCATGTTGTGCGATGGCAGACACTTTTTGTTAGTTTTGTTTTGGACTTCTCGCACTTCCTATTTTATTTTGTAATTTGGTTCCTTGTGTATCTCAGTGTTTTTGCTTCTTGTCTTGGTCTTGTTTCTGTGTAGTGATTGTCTGCCCCGCCCTAATGTGTTTCACCTGTGTTCAATCACCCTTGCCTCCCTTGTCTATATAGTCTTTGTGCTCCCCTTTGTCTGTGTTGGTTCGTCAGTTTTGTTCGGGGTTTGTTCATGTCACGTTCACGTTTACTAAATAAACCTCTGCGCACCGTTCTCCCAAGAGTTGACTGCATTTGGGTCCTACTTACCCCTCAAACCAGTGACAATGTATTTCTTTAGAAATTCCTTTCACCCATAATTCCATTTCCCCGCCATTTATTTTTGTATCGTTTTTATTCTTATTGCAGTCTTTTTTATTTCCAAATCCATTACATTTAACCCTCCCTCCCTTGTCCTCCCCACCAATGTTTTCTGTGCAATTTTCACCCCCTTCCCTTCCCATATAAAGTCACATACAGTTTTGTTTAGCTCATTCATTACCCACTGTAGCATGTCAAACACACTCATCACATACACACATACTGACAACAACAAACTATTAACCACAATTACCTTCCCTTTTAATCTCAGTTTTCTCCCTTTCCATGTCGTACATATTATTCTTATCTTATTAATCACCCCTGTCCATGTCACATCTCTTGCCTCCCTACTTTCCACCCCCAAATGCACTCCCAAAACCTTTATATATTTCTCTTCGACCTTAAAATCCACATTTACTCTCTCCACCTCTCCTATGTACATTACTTAAGATTTGTCTGTATTTATTTTTGCCCGATGCTCTTCCTTACTTCTCTAATATCTCCAATGTCCTTTTTACACTGCCTCCATCCTGCACTGTAATCGTTGTATCATCTACATATTGATTTGTTACACATATTCCCCCATTTGGCAACTTAATACCTTTTAACCTCTTGATCCCTCTTTAGTAGGGTAGCCAAGGGCTCCACTGATATTGCTCTCACAACTCCTCTCTCCCTACCTTAATTCTGAACCTAACTCCATCATGATAACTAAAGCTATTTCCCTGATGTCTTATTTTATCTATATACCTTTATAATTTCCTCCTGAACTAATACTAAATATATTCTACTCTGTTTTAAAACCACCTCCCTCTTCTGCCTCCTTGTAAATTCCCTCTTGTCTGGGTACTCATATCTCCACACATCTATCAACCCTTTATCCCTCATCACCTCTGCCAACATATTCCTTGACCTCTCCCATCTAAATTCAACCCCTTTACCTATGTCTAACTTACTACATTTAATATTGAAATCCCCTAACATTGCTGAATTACTGACTGCCACACCTCATACCATTTTTTGAAATGTTGGTTTTGGGTTAATTAAAATAAATTATGATTTTTTTGCTTTAACTTCTTGTGTCATCTCCTATTATTTGTCGTGGCTTTGAGCCCGGCAGTGACAAATTGGGGGCTCGTTGAAGTTTGGGTTAGATGTTTTGTTTGTGAGCATTTAATCAGCTGTTCTCTTTTGTGTTGAAGGTCTCCAGGTGCAATTGATTGTAGGGGTTTCCCAGGCTGTTTGCAGGGCTTGAGAGGCAACACCTGGGTGAGTTGATTTGTCTTTGTCTCTTTGAACATGCTGAAGAGCATGGTGGGAATGTGGATTTGAAGATCAGTTTGTCCAAAGGAAGGTGAGTATTGACACGCTGGTATGTAATTGTTTTGGAGCTAAAGCTGATTTCCCCTGGTAGGCATAGCAGCGTTGCTCCTTTGAGCTTTGCTGGATTTTTTTATTTTTTGTAGTGTTGGGGTGAACACGGTTGGAGACTTTGTCTCGGGAGCATGTCCATGGCTGTGGGGGGGTTGCCAGATTCTGATTTGATACCACTGCACCAGCAGGTGGCAGTAGCGCAAGGTTCTCGTGCCATCCTAGTTCATATATGTGGAAAGGGTCATGAATAAAAACACTCTGAATCAAGACTCCGCTGTGCACGCCTCGTCAATACACTCCCCACTCCTCCAATTTCGCAAATATTTTCTCATCCTCAAGATAAACTGGCAGGTTGATGAAAGACACCACCATTTCGTTGTTAATAATGTCTCTTGCATGTACTAGTGCTCCTTTTACTCTGATACCATCCATGACTTTCACCTTTACGTCTTCGCTTTTCAATGTGATTTCGAAAGTGCGCTCACTTCGTAATCTGCATCCTAGCACCTCTCCACACTCCTTCTTCACCGCTTTCAGTAAATCCATCATGGACACTCCTTCCACTCCCTCCACCTCCACCTCCACCGTCAGGTCTTTTCTGTAATTCTCTCTGTTTTCACCACGGCCTGCCTCTCCAGTCTTGCCTGTTCTCTGTTGTTCCTCCACCGAATGTTTGATCGTTTCTCTTCTTTCCTCTTTATCCTTCTCTTCTCCTTTATTTTTCTCACTTTGTCCGCCCTCCATGTGCTCTCCATTCTCCCGGTTGATGTCTCTGTCGTTGCTCCTCCGCTCCATGCCTTTGTCCGTTGCCAACTGCTCCATCTTCTGCCGTGCAAAAACAAAATCTGACCCCCAGCCAGCAAAAAAAGCTGTTGGGGGTAGACAAACTATCTTAATCTAGCTGCCTGGTGTACTAACAGACACACAGGAATCACGGAAATTAACTTTTTCGCACTCTCTTGTTCACTGCTCGGTCAACTCGCTTCCTAACACACCACAAACAGGGCGTGTTCAGAGTGGTATGGCCGTAAGCGACAGTGAAGTCGACAAATACCCTCTTTAAACATGATGATCATGTCCTTCATACACGAAGCTGTGTGTTTATGTCTAGCACAGGAGCCTTTCCTTTTCACTGTTTGCTTGTTTGTTTGGCTCTCAACATGTCAACTTTGTAACATTTGAATACAAAAGTGTTTACGTTGTGATCTGTGCTGTCCCCAAAAGTGCAGAGAGGTGCAGAGTAACAGGTTATTGAAGCAGGAGCAGCAGCGTCCTCTGCTGATTGCAAAGTGATGTGAAAAAGCTTACAGCACCTGGTATTCCCAGGCGGTCTCCCATCCAAGTACTAACCAGGCCCGACCCTGCTTAGCTTCCGAGATCGGGCGTGTTTTTTTTTTTTTTCTCTTTTATTATCAAAAAATCTAAAATTTAAATGTTCACACCATTGTGGGAATATTTACAAAAACAAATAGACACAACATTTGGACATTAATAACTAATAATAAAGAGTGAAATTCTCTCCACACACAATATACAAACAAAATCAAACAAAAAAACAAAAGATAAATCAATACAAGAACATGAAAGACGATCACATATTACTAGTGCACACCCTCAGTATTTACACTGCAAATTCTAGTACATTTTCCCTTGTTATCCTTATCAGTGTGGATGTATTTACAAATGCTTTCCCGAATGTTGCTTTGTCTGCTGTGTACATTATTTGGTGATTTTTGAACATGTTTGTGAATAGTTGCCATCTGTCCGTGTCCCTATTTTCATACAGTGAATAATTTCTTGCTCTGTAAATGACGTGTCTTGTGACGGTGAGTAGAATGTTGATGAGTTGTTTGTTGATACCTGTTTTTTTTAATTGTCAGTCCAAATAGAAGAGTCTCTATCGTTGGTGATATACAGTCCACAACAGCTTTGGAGGACATCCCTGAGCTGCTTTGTGAAGTGGGTGCAGACGGGACAGCGGAGGAAAAGTGTTGTTGTTCAAAGTCCTCCTCCTGTTCTCTGCAAATGGCACAGTCTGTCCCGTACAAGTTTTTATTCATCTGGTGCAGGATGACGCCCGTGAAAATCCTCCTATGTCTTATTTTGAAGTCAGTATTGGTACAGTTGGGGTTGCTGTATGTCAGACTGATGTTGTGCCAAATGTTGGCTATGTTTTTATTTGGAAATTGTTTTTGCCAGATTGTTTCTGAGGCAAGTTTAGAGTGTTGTCCTGCACCACATGTCTGGACTGCAGTAGCAACTTTCTCCCTCTGCATCTTATTTTCACACACTGGTCTTAAATGAGGCAACACTATGCCCCAGGCCTCCAGCACCTCTTGATGGAAGGCTGGTAGACTGCTATAGGTCTCTTTTGCTAGCTGTTTACACAGAATCCACTTCCCATAATTACCACATTGCTCTAAGCAGTCTGCCTTGTTTTGCAGAACAAATCAACCAAACCTAAACCACCATCTTTTTTTTATTAGCTATCATTGTTTTGTGAATAAGCAGATTGGCTTTGCCCTCTCCACAAGGACAAAGACACCAAACTAACTTCCCTCTAATTCTCAGGCATCTGGCTTTCCACAGATTTAACTTATTTTGTATATTCATTGTTTCACTCCATGTCTTATCTCTTGCCTGTATCTATTTTTTTCCTAAATAAATACCAAGCATTTTAATTTCATATTGAGCTTCTTTAAAAAAGCCCACCTATTTTCTGTTTTATTTACAGGTCCACAATTCACTTTTCAGATTTGTCAGTATTCACCTATGCTCCTGATGCTTTCCTATAACTTCCCAAATGTTTCATGACTTTTTCAGTTACACTTATGTTATTGCATAATTTTAGTCTACTCCCCTGAATTCCATTTAATACCCTGTATGCCTTTATCTTTTTTAATTAACAAGGCTAGGGGTTCCGCAACTAAACTGTACAGCAGTGAAGACCGAGGACACCCCTGCCTGGCTGATCTTTCTGAAGCAAAAACACCTGTCAGCGGCCCAATGCATTTAAGTCTACTTTTTGCATTTGTGTATAATAATTTTATCCACTTTATTAAATCTATGCCCAAAACCAAAACTTTCTAATGGTTTAAATACTTTGCAATCAGCAGAGGACGCTGCTGCTCCTGCTTCATCTTTTCTATATATCCTGTTATCTCTGCACTCTCTCCTGCATCTTTTGGTGGACATGTCACATGACAAATCGTTAAACTCACACTCTGTAGCAAATTGTTTTTTACAGATGTTGATCATTTTGTATGTAGCCATATTACCTCTCATAACTCAAACACAAATCAAAACATTAACTATACTTATATATATACCATTATTCTATCATATTTGTTTATAAATAGAGGTTATTTTTGTCTATCGTTTCACTTTTTGTCTGTCTTACTCCTATTTACCACTCGATATCTGCCTCGATTTTTCTCTGTTCCGATTTTTTCGGTATAGCTATAGCAGGGTTGGTGCTCTGTTAGTATCTTGGATTGGTGTAGATTCCGTGCCTTGGGATATATTATCCAGGTGCTGTAGCTTTTTTCACATTCTTGTAACAGCATATGGTACGCTGCTGCTTTTTCTCTTGCTTCTATATCCTTGTTACTCAGCATCTCGCTCTGCATTTTGGGGTACAGCTCATGATCACATTACGTTAAATACCATCTCACATTTTTTGTTTATTTCAATTATTGTTTACATATAGTTTTGATATGATTAGCTCATAAAAGTCACATGAATATCAAGTTCTTAAGGTATTCAGTTGAATATATGAAATGTGTGTCGTGTGCCAAGAATAAATCCACTACAGCTTGTGTTGCTTTTGATAGTGTATATTTGTATCATTTCATGTTAGATAGAGGTATTTTGATTGGTCACGTTTTCACTGTCGCTTTACGGCGTTTTTATTTATCCACTCTGTAACTATCTGCCCGGTATCTTTCGTTTCCGATCTTCGGTAATCTTTATAAGTCATGGGTGTCGGCCGGTTAGTATCTTTTTGTGTGGTGTGATCTGTGTTCTCTGGGTAATTTATCCTAGGTTTTGTCTGTGTTATTAGCTTTTCGTTACATTTTCTTGTGTCTCAATTAGTTCAGATGACTGTCTTGCGCTGCTCTTTGCTTTTCATATACTCTGTTTTACTCTCTCTGCATCCTCTCTGCAATCTGGTGGACAAGCACAGATTCACATATACGGTATAATAATCACTTGTATTTCATTAGTACAAAGTTTTGACATGTGTATGAGCTCCAAATATGCAAGCTAACAAGGCAAACATTTTGATAAATGATGCTCTTGCGGCAATAGTACAATAACACACATGTCTTGTGTGTTGTGCATTCTGTAGATTTCGGAACATTGATTTCATTCAGTTTATTAGTAGGTGGTTAATTGGTTCATACGTTTCATACTGCTCTTACGGCCATTACACTTTCGTGAACACGCCCGTATTCTTCGTTCCGATTCTCGTGGAAGCTTTGAAAGTCAGTGGTCGGGCTCCGTTAGTTACTTTGGAATGGGTAAGAGGGTTAGTGCCTGTGTGATACCAGGTGCTTTAAGCGTCACTGTCGCTAATTGCTCATATATTCAGCTTAGAGGACGCTTGGCATTATTGCTTTCCTGTCTTCTAATAACGTTTACTCCCACTCCTTTCTGCCTACTTTTTAGGGGACATGCTACTCAATTATTCCACAACGTAATCATCACTTTTTGTTATTCAATATGTTACATTATATTTTTGTACTATGTTGAGATAGCCCTACAATCAAGTCTAATATATGTGTATATGGAAAGTTCTTGCTACACCACATAAACATCCCAGCTTTTGGTCATTTTTTTGAATTGGACAGTTCTATCATTTTCATTGTTTGATTTTTGGGTGTGTTATTGTGTTGACACTCTTTTTATCTAGTATATGCCAAGTTGTGCATTTTTTTTTGTAACATTCATTCCACGATTTTGTCTTTAATTTTACATTTTGTGATAATAAGAGAAAAAAACTACGTCACGAGTCCTCGAAGTCTAAGGGGTCGGGCTGGTAGTACTTGGATGGGAGACCGCCGGGAATTTACCAGGTGCTGTAAGCTTTTCACATCTCTTCAATCCAGTCAGAGTTGAACGCTTGCCTGCTTGCCTGTCTTTCATAACCTGTTACTCTGCACATCTGTCTCTGTCACTTTTGGGGACAGCACTAGTATTCACAAACGTTAAACATTACTTTTTTTTATTTCCAAATGTTTTAACTAAGTTGATCTATGTTTGTATTTAGTCTCCAATCAACAGACAACAAGCAAAAGTGAAAAGGAAAGGCTCCCTGCTGCAGACATAAATCACACAGCTTTGTTGCATGAAGGAATGAATCTGTTTCATTTGTTTAATAGAGTGTGTATGTTGTCCACGTTCACTGCGTTCTTACGGTTCTCATATCCATTATCTCTGTGTAACCTTATTTTTTTTTTGTTCCCATTTTCTTCTTGTGTCCGTATTCGCTTTGCTCTTAATCAGCCAGAGGACGCTTGCTGTGCTTCTCCGTCTTCAATTAACCTTTTATCTTGCACCTTCTCTCTGTGCACTGGTGGTACAGCACAGATCACTATAAGTCGTGTTAAACACACCTTTTGTTTATTCCATAATGTTACAAATTTGTATATTTGTTGAGTAGCTCTTAACAATGCAAGCATACAGTTGAAAGTGTAAGGCCCTTGCTGCTAATTGACTAAACACATCAGCTTTTGTTGCATTCTGATAATGTACATTATCATCAAAGTTTTAGAGGTTGTATTTTTTGCTTACTGTTGTCACTGTCCGCTTTATCGCTCATATATCCACTTCTTGTGAACCCTGTCGATTTTCTCGTTCCTGATCTCTCGGGTATGTCTAAGTCTCTAGGGGTGTTCTTGCTCTGGTTATGTATATCTTTGTATGTTGTGTAGATTTTTAACCGCCCGGGATGCGAGTGTGTGCGCTAAGCTTCACATCTCTTTTGCAATTCAGCAGAGAGCTGCTGCACCGCCTTTCAAAACTGTTTTATCTTTTTTTTTCTTGCATATCTTTCTTCTCTGTCACTTTGGGACAGCACAGTGTATCATCAAACTGTAAACACACTTGTTATTTCAATATTTGATCAAATTTTGTTGACAATGTTTAGAGCCAACAAGCAAGCAAACAAGCAAACATTGAAAAAGTTATATTTTTTTTTTTTGAAAGGCCTTTTGCGCAATGACAAATACCACACTAGCTTTGCGAATGGTTCATGATCTATTTTATTTGTAAAGTAGTTAATTTATGTCGACGTTTCATATCTTTGTGTCGCTATGTCATACCACTTTCTTTTTTTGGACACTCTCCTTGAATTTAGTTTCTCTTGTGTAACATAGTTCTAGGGTTCGGTGCTCCTGGTGAGTGTTTACTGGATTGTGTATGTAATCCGCGGTGTGAATTACCAGGTGTGATTGGTAATGTCTTCACATCTGCTTTTCTAATTCATAAGATGTACGCTTGTGCTGCTCCTTGCTTCTATAACTCTGTTTACTTCGACCGTCTCTGGCACTGGGTGATCTATGCTACAGATCACAATACGTAAACATACTTTGGTAGTTCTATATTGTTAATAATGTGATCATGTTTTGAGAGTCTCCAACTGATCTCAATGCGCATATATAAGCATTATACAGTGAAAATGGAAAAGGCTCTCCTGTCGCAAGACATTAACACACAGCTTTTGTGCATGAATGATCTATAATATTCATTTATACAGAGTGGTATTTTGTCACGTTTTCTATAGTGTTCTGTACTGCCATTACTCTCTACTTTTCTGTAACACTCCGCTTGATCTCGTCTGATTTTTTCTGTGAAGCTCAAGCAGTTTTTTTTTTTTTTTGGTTCGGGTCTCTGGGTTTTATGTTATCTTTGGTGTATGGTATAGATCCGCCTTGGGAATATTCTCCCAGTGTCTTTGTTAATGCTTTTTTCATTATTCTTCTTTGGCAATCAGCAGAGATCTTGCTTGCTGTGCTTTTTTTTTTTTTTTTCTCTTGTCTTCTCAATTAACTGTATCTGCACCTCTTCACGTGGTACTAGCATATATCAGTGATCTACAACGTAAACTCACTTTGTTATTTCAATTTATTGTATTATCATTAATTTGACATGTTTGATAGCTCCAACAAGTCAATCCATAACTATCAAACAGTTTGGTGATAAAGTGTAAAGCCCTGCTCGCAAGTATCATATAACACTACATTCTTTGTGCTCATGAAGGACTAGTTATTCTTAATTTCTATTGTTATAGATGTTTATTTCAATTTTCTACTGTTCGCTTTACGGTCTTTAACCACTCTGATACACTCTTGTTCTTCCGATATTTTTTTTTTTCTCTGTTCCTGACCTGTGCTCTAATTAAGCAGAGGATCGCTGCTGCTTTTTTCCTGTACTCAATATACTCTGTACTTTCTCTGTGTCAATCTCTTTTTTCCTGTCATCTTTGGGATCAGCATAGATTCACAACGTAAACACACTGTGTATTTCAATGTTACAAATTTTGATCATGTTTAGAGTCCCTAACATATGCTTATATGCAAACAGTGATATTAAGGTAAATGTGCTCTTGCTGCAATTTGTACATTAAACTATCATCATATTTCTCTCTTTTTTCTCTCTCTCTTTTTTTTTTTTCTCTCTTTTTTTTTTTTTCTTTTCTTTTTTTTTTTTTCTCTTTTTTTGTTCTTCTCTTCTTTTTCTGCATTGATAGGATATATCATTCATGTTAATAGTTTTAGGGTATTTGGTCTACGTTCTACTGTCGCTTACTGTGCCTATTACCATCTTCTGAACACTGTCCCGATTTCTTCTGTCCTCTGATTTCTTCGGAACTCTAAGCATGTGGTCGGTGCGCTGTTTTTTAGTTACTGGATTGGGAGTACGCTTCTTGGAATATATCTCTTTTATTGTGTTGTCTGTGATAGCTTTTTTCACATCTTTCTTGTGTGTGCAATCATGCATGAGACGCTGTCTTGGCTCTCTTTGCTTCATAACTGTACTCTTGTGCTATCCTTCTCTGCACTGTGGTGACAGTCATAGATTTTACATACTTTATACACTCTCACTTTTTGGTATTCATAAGTTATCTTAGTGACATGTTGTAGTTTTTTTTATGTCAATCAATGCAAGTCAAATCAATGTCAAACAAGTGAAAGCGATAAGTCTTTCCTTGTGCTCGCAAACATACACGAGCTTTTTTTTTTTTTTTTACTCAGTTTTGGTCTATTTGATAGGTGTACTATGACTATCATTTAAATATGGGTATTTGTCATCTTTTTCACTTTATCATTACAGCTTCTCTGTAACTATCTTTTAGCTCTCCCGATCTTCGTCTCTGATTCTCTTTATGTCATATCAGCAAGGTATCGCTGTGCTTCTCTGCTTCAATATACCTGTACTCGCAATCCTCTTCTGCCTTACCTTTTGTGGGTGACAGCACAGATATCTCTATCTAACGTAAACTCTACTTTTTGTGTATTTCCATAAGTTACAATATGTTGATCATGTTGATTTGTTTTTTGTTTTTTTTTTTTTTTTTTTTTTTTTTAGTCCCTAACATATTTCTCAGTTCATAACAGTTGATAAGTTGAAATGTGCTTCTGCGCTTAGACAAAAGCACACTATTTTTGTTGTGTCATGAAGACATTTGAATCATCATGTTTAAAGTTAGGGTTATTTTTTTTTCATCGTTTCATACTGTCTGCTTTATCGCCATTAACACTCTGAACACTGCCCTCCGTATTTTTTTTTTTTCTTCGCCATTCGGAAGTCTAAGCAGGGTCGGTGCTTGTTATTATTTTGGTATGTGGAGACCTGCTGGGTAATACCTAGTTGCTGTATGTCTTTTTTTCACTATTTCTCTTGTCAATCAGTGAGTTGACGCTTGTGCTGCTTCCTGCTTTTCAATAACTGTTATCCTGCACCTCTCTGCACTTTGGTGGTGACTTTAGCATCAGTATCAACAACTGTAAACACTCACTCTTGTTGTTATTCAAATGTTTACATAAGTTTGACATTTTTTGAGTAGCCAACAAGCAATATGCAATAGCAGTTGTTAATTAAGAATGCTCCTGTCGCAATGTACTTAAACTACACTTCTTGCAGAAGGACATATCATTCAATGTTTAAGAGGTTTGTCACGTTCACTGTCGCTTACGGGCATTATCACTCTGAGAGACACATTCGCTCCCGGATCTTCGTCCGATCTCTCGGAAGCTAAGCAGGGGTCCGGGCTGGTTAGTACTTGGATGGGAGGACGCGCCTGGAATATCCAGTGCTGTCTTTATACTTTTTTACCATTCTTCTTTGCAATCAGCAGTATGGACTGCTGCTGCTTCTCCTGCTTCAATTAACCTTGTTATCTCTTGCATCCTCTTCTGCACTTTTGGGGTACAGCAACAGATTCAACTACGTTAACATTCACACTTTTGTATTCAAATATGTACAAAGTTCTGCTTTTGAGAGCCACAACATAGCAAAGCAAACAGTGAAAAGTAATTTGTGCTCCTGCGCATTTATTTTTTTTTTTTTTTTTGTTTTTTTTTATTGACATTTAACCCACGTGTGTTGCAAGAATTAGACATTGAAAATCATTTTTCATTAAATGTGAGGGTTATTGTCACGTTCACTGTGTCGCTTATAACTTTTTTCGTGGCCATTACCATCTTCGTATTTTCACGTCCCGTATTTTTCGTCGATCTGGCTCTCTCAATCATCTAGATGGACGTCTGCTGCTTTCTCCTTCTTCTATATTAATCTGTACTTCTGCACCTCTTCTTGCACTTGGTGATCAGCACAGATCACAAATGTGTATATACTACATCTTTTTGTTATTTCAAATTGTACAAGTTTACTTGTTTTGGTGTTATTTTTTAGTCTCTCAATCAAGCAAGCTAACAGTTGAGTGATAATTGGTCTTCCTTGCGCAATACATTATTTTAAAGCACATCAGTCTTTGTTTGTCAGAAGGTATCATTGATACATTTTAATAGAGGGTTATGTTTCTTACTGTCACTTTGTTCGCTTTACTGTCCAATGCCACTCTTGTATACTACGCCCTATTTTTTCTTTTTTTTTTGTTTTTTTCTCGTTCGATCTTCTGTGGAAGCATAGTCAGGGTTCGGGTCCTTTGGTTTTACTTGGATTGGATAATCTCGTCCTCTTGTGTATATTACAGTGCGTTATTTTAAGCTCTTTTCTCACTATTCCTTTTTGTGTCACTAGCAGATAGTGATTGCTGTCTGCTCTTGTGCTTCTCAATAACCTTGTTATCTGTCTTCACCTTTCTTCTGTCACTTTTTGGGGTATAGCACAATCTACAATACTGTAAACACATGTTATCTAATTGACATAAAGTTGACATGTTATTTTAGCCACAACAGCAAGCAACAAAGCAAACAGTTGAAAGAGGTAAAGTGTCTTCCTGCGAATGACTCATAAATATCAGTTTCTCTCAGTCTTTGTGCATGATTAGGACATTGGTATCTATTCATGTTTTTTAAGTAGTGAGTTGTATTTTGTTCTTACGTTCATTTACGGCCTATTCCACTTCTGTGTATCACTGCCCGATTTTTCGGTCCTGATTCTTCTTGCAATGCTCAGCTCAGAGGATCGCTGCTTGCTTCCTGCTCAATAACCTTGTGTACTTTCCTGCACCTCTCCTTGCACTTTGTGGGTGTGACAGCAACAGATCACAACGAAAACACTCACTTTTTGTATTCATATTATTTGTTACAAAGTTGACATGTTGATGAGTCATAACTATGTCAAGTCAACAAGCAATACAGTGTATAATAGGTGTAATTGCTTCTCTGTCGCAAGACATATATACACTCAGTCTGTGCATTGAAATGACTGATCATTCATTGTTTATATAGAGGTGTATGTGTCTACTCTTACTTCTCGTTTATCGGCCTTTTACTTCTTGTAACATCTTGTTCCCTGATTTTCTCGTCCGATTTCTTCGGAAGCTTAAGATGTGGTTCGGGCCTTTGTTAGTTTAACTGTGAGGAGACCGTGCTGGGATATTACTCCAGTGTTGCTTGTGTATATTCATCTACTCTTCAATCATCAATAGGTATCTGTGCTTGCTTGTCTGCTCGCTTTCAATAACTTGTTTTACTTTTTTCGTTCACCGCTCTTCTGTATCTTTTGGGTGTGTACATCACAGATATATCCAACTGTCTATTACAACATCTTGTTATTTCAATGTTTTACAAGTTGATCATGTTTAGTATATGCCCTAATATCAATGCTTATACAGTGTATAAATGAAGGCTTCTGCGTCAAGATATTTAAACACATCAGTTCTTTTGTGCTATGTAATGGACATTGATTCATTCATTGTTTTAATAGTGATTGGATTTGCATACTCAACTTGTCTGTGGCTAGGTCATACCACCTGAATCAACGCTCGATTTTTGTTCTTCCGTGTTCCAGACTTTTCTCGTGAGCTTAAGCAGGTGTTCGGGCCGGTTAGTAACTGTGTGAATGGTAGATTTTTTCGCCTTGGAATTACCATGTTGCTGTTATAGCTTTTTCTACATCTTCTTTTGCAATAGCAGATGGACGCGTGCTGCTTTCCTTGTCTTCTAATTAACCGTTTACCTGTGCCTCTCTTTCTCTCACTTTTGGGGACAGCACAGATCACATATGTAAAGTATCACACTTTTGTGTAATCAATGTTACAAGTGTACTATGTGTAGAGCCTCAAACAGATGCTAGCTAACAAGCTAATAACTAGTGTAATAAGAAAGTGCTTCCTTGCATGACATAACACAGCTTTTGTGGCATGAAAGGACATGATCATCATGTTTATATATTTGAGGTATTTTTTCACGTTTCAACATTGTCCTTGCTTTTTATCTTTTCCTTTTTTTTCTTTCACTGTTTATATAGTCAACAAACTTTTTATATAATTTTTCGGTAGTGTATGTTTTGTATAATATTGATGATTGATTGTATTTGGTGTATTTTTTTTTAGTTCGAACAGTTGAATTTTATTTTTGTTGACAAATTTACCCCTCTTAAAAATTATTCAGATGACCATGTCCACAGCACAAGT
>NW_019185354.1:0-143 GCF_002260705.1 Seriola dumerili
GGAAAATAATTCATGCTTTCCTCTAATCTGGCAACACGTTGTCTTTCAAAATATTGTCTAAGACTTAAATACTGTACCCTGAGTGTTTATATACGAGTGACTTCCCCCTGTCATGAATTTGGATGCTTTGTGTATTGGCAGCA
>NW_019185355.1:0-143 GCF_002260705.1 Seriola dumerili
TGCTAATTAGCCCAAAGTACACCAGCTGCTCATTAGTTTTGTAGGTATTTGGTAGCAAATTTACTTTAGTATTGTACTTTTGAGGTACGAAGATACACATTGTACAAACTTTTGAGGTACTAGTTAATTATTTAAAAGGTTCT
>NW_019185356.1:0-137 GCF_002260705.1 Seriola dumerili
TAGCAATAGCAATACCTATAAATAGCTTCTTTAATCAATCCCTGCATATAGTGGCCTCTCATGTCAAGTGATATTATAAAAAGACCAGTTTGTAAACAGGCCCCAGGAAGTCACTGGTCCCTGTCCAGAAATAGTTA
>NW_019185357.1:0-232 GCF_002260705.1 Seriola dumerili
AAACTCAGAGTCTTGGAAAGACGTTGATGGCTAATGAGCAAACGGAATAAGTTCAGGTCAGGTTCTTACCTCAGTAAATGTGGCAGAGCTCTCCTGAATACAAATAAAGGTGAGCATGACGGCCACTGCAACTGCAACACTGAAGGTCTTCATCTTAGGAGAGAGTGACTTGTTGAAGTTGTTATGTTCTTTGACTCTTTTGGTGACTCTTCTCACTTCCTCTGAGTTCTCC
>NW_019185358.1:0-176 GCF_002260705.1 Seriola dumerili
CTCCACAAGCCGAACCAGGATGCCTTGTTCGGTCTCCCACCTGAAGTATGCAACAGCTCCATAGCTCTGGTCACTTCCATCTGAGAATGTTATCCCCCAGGGTTCTCCAATCCTTTTGACTGGTGTGAGGCTTCTATGGAAGGTGATTTGGTTGAGGCGTGTGTATTCCTCGAACA
>NW_019185359.1:0-103 GCF_002260705.1 Seriola dumerili
AAAAGCAAAAAAAAGGATATAGTATAGAATGGCAAAAAAGGTGAAAAAAACGATATAGTATAGAATGGCAAAAAATGTGAAAAAAATGACATAGTATAGTATG
>NW_019185360.1:0-101 GCF_002260705.1 Seriola dumerili
TAAAAACGTCATAGTATAGTAAGGCTTAAAAAGTCATAATAACGTCATAGTATAGAAAGGCAAAAAAAAGTCATAAAAAATGTCATAGTATAGTAAGGCAT
>NW_019185361.1:0-162 GCF_002260705.1 Seriola dumerili
AAAAAAAAAAAAAAGATCTCAAGTAAAGTACATGTACCTGAAAACCTGAAAACTGATTTACTTAGTTGGGAGGAGGAAGTAAACAAAATGGTCTTGATAACCATAATGAAATAATGAATTTACTTGTTTACCTGGCACTACGTCCAGTCTTACTTCAGCAGG
>NW_019185362.1:0-188 GCF_002260705.1 Seriola dumerili
AAAAAAAAATGCCAGCTTGAACTTTCCAACTTCATTCCAGGTTTTTGAGCCAATTCTCTTTTCCAGGTTCACTTACTCTGTTGGTTAATTGCAGTTTCTGAAATGTGAAATTTCAGGTAAACTCTCACCACACGTGGAGAGTGGTATACTGTGTCTCATGAGAGGATATAGCCCACATTTGTTCCTAG
>NW_019185363.1:0-102 GCF_002260705.1 Seriola dumerili
TTTCAGTCCTTCCTCCACCTAAACTGACAGTGAATCCACTGGTGATCACAGAGACAGACTCAACCACATTGAACTGTCAGTCTTCTTCTTCTGTGTCTCAAT
>NW_019185364.1:0-153 GCF_002260705.1 Seriola dumerili
GGTGGAGGAGGGGGGAGGGAGGAGCAGAGGAGGAGCAGAGAGAGGACCCCGACTCAGCCTGAATGACGAGGGGAAGGAGAGGAGGGACAGAGCCTGTTGGAACTCCTCCATCACCTCCTCCTCCTCCTCCCTCTTCACCTCCTCCTCTCCTTT
>NW_019185365.1:0-112 GCF_002260705.1 Seriola dumerili
ATAAGGGCATAGTGTTTTAAGGCATAATAACTAAAAAAAACACATTATATGGTCAGGTATACACATAATATAATATATTAATGCCTATAAAGTGAGAAAAATGACAGTATAG
>NW_019185366.1:0-7306 GCF_002260705.1 Seriola dumerili
CGAACTAATTCCAGACTCTGAAAAATTGAAAAAATAATTCTTTGTTTTATTATCATATTGATTTCATGTATACCATTCAAATACTAAAAATGAATAAAATACAACTAAGCTCACACCAAAATACAGAGGTTAACATTTCCGCATGTGCTTCTAACATATAAAGTCTCATATACAGTCATATAAAGTCTCAAAATGTAAAGTGTAACATATCATCAAAACATAAAGAAGATCCATTATTTCTTACAAACAGGTCAAGTGTGAAATATAGTCTTGGATAAATGTGACCAGTTTGCACTGGTTTTCAATTCAATCCCCGTTTGTAACTGTAATGGTAAAATATTTCTGAGTGTATTGGCTTGTCATTTTATATACATTATGTTACTTTTGGTCATTTACCTGTATGTCAAAGCTTAAACTCAAAATGTTCATAGCAGGGGGACTTATACCTCTGCGCACTCAAAATAAGTAAAAAGAAAATGTTAGTTGCACTATGATTAGTATTTTTTTTTTATTAAAATTGCAAATACTGTACAAACATAATCTCAATGTGTAATTCGCTGGCTGATCTAAAAAAATCACAGTGTCATAGCAGTGTTGGCAGTATCTTTTGACAACGTGACAGCCATACTTCTTACTTGATGCTGAATGACTGTTGAAGGCTGGCTTTTGCCTGCTTTTCTGTAATTCTTTTCCAGGTTGAGGGAATATCAGCAGGCTTTGCATTATATTCTTCGGCAAACTTTTTGTTGAATGTTGCCATCACATATTTCCAGTAGTCTGATGCCTCGAGGCTTACATCAGGAGGAATTCTCCAGGTGGGGAAAATGTTACTGTACTCCTTGTAAGGGTGCCATTCAAAATTTGTTGCAAAGCATCGAAAGTGCTGGTCACTGATCACAAGAGAAGAGCATATATCCGTTACAAGTTTTTCTGAGTCATGAAACCTGAATTGCCCAAGACCATTGGAGCGATGAATTGAAGCCCAGTGCTCAGTATGGGCTTTTCCTCCCGCCTCACATGGAGCTTTGCAAAACGGACACTGTTTACCACATCCAATCAGTCTAGTGAAAATCTCATTCTGAGGCTTCAAATGAAGATGCTTCAGTTTCTTCTGAATGTTTGATTTTTTGAACTCTTCTCTAAGAGATTTTCCCATCTCATTTACACACTCTGTTAACCAGTCAGCAAACTGTTCCTGGTTTGCGTTGTTCAGAATCATGAAAGCATTAAGAGCATCCTGGGAAATGACCAGTTTAGCTCCAAGTTCCTGACACACATGATCAACAAATGTCTTCAAGTTACTCTTTTTCATTTTTGCCTTGTTGATAGCATCATTTATGCTCCTGATACTTGACTGAATATGATGAGCCTCAAACTCAGAAATCTTAGAAGCATTTGAGAAGTGAGTCACTATCTGGTCGAGTATCCACTTCTTCACATATTCCTCATATGAGCAAATGTAGCTCAAATAGTTTTCAAACTTATCCTTTGAAAGCAAATCCAGTAAAACTGAATACTGGAAGGATATTCTTGTGCTGAACTGTTGTTGTGTCAGCATCTCATCAATGATATCAGGACCCAGGGAACGGTTGATGAAGTCCTCGACTGCAGGCTTCAAGCATTGGCTGGTGAATTCTTCTGCCTTCTTCTGGCACTGGTCTCGTTTATGAAACACATCTTTAAAATCAGCACAAAACTTCCCTTTGTTTTGACTCAGACATCTGTAAGGATCATTCACATGTAGGAAGTCTTCGTGCATTTTCTGAAATACTCTGGCTGCAACTCCACAGATGTGTTGTTTTAGAGAAACTTCGAACTCAATGCCTGTCTTTAAATCCTGATTGTTGTGCAGCCTCTCATCAATCATGTGTAGCATCTCCTGGATGTAAGTATCAGAGTAATTGTTTTTCCTTTCGACTATTTCAGTCACAAACTGAATGCAACAAGCTATGATACTGTCAGCCATTTTTTGTGCCATCGTGATGTGATCTTGCCAGTTTAGCCATTTGCTCACTTTGTGTTTAATTTGATTGCAGAATCCCTCTTCTGTATATTTGAAAGGCATTTCGCCACAATCTTTCAGGCTTTTTTCACTCCACAATTCAGATGCATGACTCCCCTTGTATGACAGATTTGTTCTCAGGTGGTAGGATACATTGGTGAAGACATCTGTTGCCTTTTTTTCAGAAAAAGACAGTTTCTTCACTGTTTCATTCCACATCTTATCAAATTCCTTGTCCAGCTCTTGATCTCTCATCTGGACATTCTTCTTTCGACATTGATCAATCAGTGCGCACACTGCCTTTTCAATTTCTTTTGTGTGATTTTCCTTGATTATATCAAGTTCTCTCATTCCCTGCTTGATTTCTGCTGCTGCAGTGAGCTGATGAAACACAGTGTTTTCCATTTCTCGTCGAAGGCTCTTTGCACTGTTTGCAAAGTCCTCTTTGTATCCTTCTACTAAATAGATATGACCCTCTGTTTGCTTGAAGTACTTTGTCAAATTTTCAAGAAGCTCTGTCTCCCACTTAGACAGCACTGTGGAGGCTTCACTTTTCAAACACGTGATGAAACCTTTCATGTCAGCTATTTCACACTTTGCAGCAACTGTGCCAAAATTTGAAATTCTTGTTTCAGCATTTGTAACCCACTTGTACATGTCTTTTCTGAATTCCCATTCCCATTTGTTGAATTCTGTACATAGCCTCATGTATGCATCAGCCACTAGACTGTTTCTGAAGCTGAAGATGAAGTTTTCATGCTTTACTGCAGTCCACAGGCTTGACATCCACTCTTTAAACTCCAAGATATCATTAGCAGATGAATCACATTTTCCCAGTAGATGGATGATGTTTTTCTTGAGCTCATATACAGCTTCGCTGTACCCTGCATTGACTGGTGCCATTGGTGGGTTTCCATTCCAGAGTCCAGGAATGTACCAGTTCCCAGTATCTGGACTGTACTCCATCACATCTGTGAAGCTCTTGTTCTCCTCTTTCTTTTCCATTTTGGCGGCTGCTTGCGTCATCTCATTTAACTGTTGCAAGAGCAGTTTCCTGTCTCTTAAGTTTCTTCGTCATTGGCTTGAAACATCTGATACATTCTGATGAACAAACTGACATTTAGGTTTTTTGCCCAGCCTCTTCTCCATTCCTGAGATAAAGCGTGCACATACTATTTTGCAGGATGTCCTTCATTTCTGTTGAATTCTCCATTTGCAATATTAATGAATGGGTGCATTACTCAGCCAACGACAAGTGTTGCCAGCTTCATTGGTCAGTGCTCATCGGTGTCTAGTTGTGCAAGCTCTGGTGACTTTAAGCCCTCAGTGTCAATGATCACCATGAAGTCACAGTTGAGCACTTTTCTGACATCGTCATTGATTCGGATGAGCAACATAAAAGCACCTCGAGTGCATCGACCACTGCTGACTGCAAATTGCACTCCAAACATGGTGTTAAGAAGAGTGGACTTTCCTGTGCTCTGAACTCCAAGAACTGTGACTACCAGTATCTTGTTCTTGGGAGACACCAAGTCATGGAGCTGAGAGAGAACATCACTCACCCATCTGAGAGGTATGTTGGAGGCATCTCCATCTACAAGCTCAAGGGGAAATCCATCCAGCAGCAATCCTGCACAAAGTTTGGGCAGATGTTGCAACTGTTGACGTGATGGGTCTGTTTCTGGAAGGGAAACTGAAGCTTCGTAGATCTGACCCATTTCACGGAAGAAGTGTTCAGTCCCCAGTGAGCTGTTGGAAAGTTCTCTGTCAATGTCTTTAAGCACATTTTTGTTCTCAGAATTCTTGGATTTTTCTTTGTACTGTTCCCTGAGGAAAGACATTTTGTCTCGAGACAGGTTGTCAAGATTAATTCGAATCCACTTCAGGAAATAACATCTCTCTGTCCCTGGGCTTGATATTGCATGGATGAAACATGTCATTGCATTTGAAATGTCATAAGAGTTCTGTTTTTCCCGAAGTTTTTCTTTCTGTACCTGAAGATCACTTTTGTATTTTTCTATGTCTTCAGACCCAACTTTTCGAAGCCGAAATTCTTCCTTCTCTAAGCTCGTGAGGTCTTTCCATATTTGGCCTTGCAGGGGAAGCTGCTCTTCTTTGTATTTAAGGGTGTCTTGAATATCTGCAGTGATGGCATCTGCATTTACCTTGGCAATCTGGCACTCTGGACAGTCTTCATCAACCAAGATTCCCAGTTCATGGGCAATGTCAGCCATCTGCTCTATGCACATCTTCATCTTTGAGTTCTCAACTACATCGCTGACAGTTTTCCTCAAATTTTTGACGAAGTCTGCGTCATTCATCCGCCTAGTCTTCAAAACAATGTTGTTGTTAGTCAAGCCCAACTCAGTTGCAACTTGTTCTAAAGCATCTAGACTGAAGGTATTGCTTTGATGGTTACCTACCAAGAAGATCTGTGCCTTGTAGTTCTGGTTGGTCAGAAGTCTGCAACCAGATTTTAGACTGTCAAAGAAGACAAAAACTGCAGCAGATGTCTGACACAAAAAAGAAAACTGTGTTTCAAATGAAGTAATGTCCCCACGAAGGTTAGCTACAGCTATTGGCTCACTGAAAATATCAATGTTTTTGTTTCCACAAGGAAGGTACCAAGTAATTTCAGTCAGTCCATCAGATATTCTTCTTGGACTGTCGCCACACTCCATATCGTGGTGAACAAAGGTGTCATGGTACTGCTGAGAATTGCTCAGAAGCTTATTGAGAATCTCTGACTTGGACAAGGAGCATTCTCCCAGTCTCACAAAGGATATCATTGGAAGTTCAGAGAGAACAATTCTGTCTTCAATAAAACCCTTGGATTGTGAAAGTGACTGAGGTCTGTACTTTTTAACAATATCCCTCAAGGCCCAAAGCATGAGTGTGCACTGTTGTGTGTCACAATTAGGGAGCAGCAGCGGCACAGAAAACTGACACATAGACATTTTGAGTGCCATCTCCTGCTGTACAAAAGCATCAGAACACAGAAAGAGAGCAGTGATGATGTCAAGGGGGTTCAGCATGTCACCTGAGTTTGGACTATCAACCAGATTCCTCAGATCTAACTTCGTATTCCCTGATACAGCATCACAGTCAGATTCACATTCTGATGTACATTTTGCATTCCTGGCTGTCACATTAACCATCATTAGTTTCTTCAGAAAATACCATGGAAGATCTGATTGACACTTGGCAGTTACATCAGTAATGGTCTTCTCATCAATCTGAAGTATTCTGCTCAGTGATAACTTCTCTGTGTAGTGTTGCTCCAACCCCAGGTCTTCTAGTAACCTCTCTTGGTGTGTCTCTGTGGATATCAAGAAAATGGTAAGTAATATCAATATTTTCAATATACTAAAGCATGAATCCCTAATTAAAGGTGCACTGTGGAGCTTCTGACCTCTCGCAGCACTATGAAGCAGTTTTTTCACCAGTGGGTCTATTTTGTTAGTGCATGGAGATGCTCATGCACAAATGCATGCATGCATCCCCTAACAAACCCTTACACATGTCATTCAAGTAATCAGGATAAAACACTATACTATTTCACAGCAATCGCAGAAAAGCAGCAATATAATCACACTTCCTACCAACACTGGCACATGTAAACCAGCTGCGGCCAGCGTAAAGGTTCCAAGAGCAGAGCTAGATTTAGAAAACATCACACTATTCAAGTCCAAGGAATGTCAGCTTTGGTTTTGTAAACAATAACTGCTTAATCATGGCCATGGTGATTCTTACTCAAGCTGAGATTTAGGACGTTTATTAACATTGTAGCTGTTTGACCACTGAGCAATGCCAGTCCTTGCACAATGTACATGCACTCTACAAAGGTCAAGTGAGTGGAGTGGACTGCCTGAAATGCATTGCCTGCCCTGGGCAAAGCCTCATAGCAGGATGAAAGAAAGGGGGGCGGGGCTGGTCAAAGGGGGTTCAAGTACTGTAAAAATAAAAAAACTATTCCCTTTCCTTTTATGGCCACAAATTCTTTATAATTTAAGTAGCTTAGTTGACTACAAAAAAATAGCGAAAAAGTAATTTCATTACTTAAGTCAACATACACTTATGTAGTTAAATGTATTTCACTATTAACCCCAACCCTAACCCAACCATGCACACAGGAACCGCCCACAGCTGAGATGACACAGTGCTGTAAACAGCATTCAGGTGTCAGGGACCTTCCTCCTCTGAAGGGATCACGTTTTTCCCCCCAAAAATGCTCCCAACAAACAGATAAGACCGGAGCAGAGGCGGACAGGCCATGGGGACTAACGGTTCAAACGGCGATCGGCCAGTGGACACAAGTTTTTTAAAGTTATTACCGGCTCCGGTAGTGCCATCCATATTTCCATTCCCTGGAATTTCTTTCTTAGTCCGACCGTGGAGCCAATACTGCACTGGCTTTGCAAAATGAAGAGCCCAACTAAAGCGCCACAGCTTGACTCAGTACTGGCATTTCTTCTCTTCTACGTGTAAGTACCTTGATGGTTACATAATATTCTGTCTGTTTTCATTAGTGGCCGGCTACTGTGGGCATGATAACGTTAGCCGACTTATGAATTTGTTTGGCAAAAGTTGCTATCAATAGCTGGCTAACTGCTAGCACTCCTGTGAAGCATATCATGGCATTGGTAGCATGGGTTAATGGTTGTGGGTGGATTGTTTTTGTTGGCTGTTGTGTCTATAGGGTAACTTCATTCAGTTGTGCTTCTCCTTATGTGTTTAGTGGCCACTTAAACTGGACTTCATAACACTTCGCTGACACATTAACTGGGTGGGTGGCGAGGCCGGAGTTGTGGCCGATTAATAATTTCTTCTGTCTGAGATGATGGTGGTCTGGCAGTAACGATCCTGTCTCTGAGATGATGGTGGTCTGGCAGTAACGATCCTTTAGAGGAAACCTGTTTGTTCGTTAGTTGCTAATTTGCTTCAGCTTTAGATAGGGCTGGGCAGTTAATTGAATTTTATTTTCGATTACGATTTTGGCCTTCAACCCTTGTAAAAACAAGATAATCGAGAGAAAACGATTATTGAGCCGCATTCTGTTTGACAACAAATGTCATCCCCTCTACAAAAACGTTATCTTCTCCGTTCTCGGTACTGAAGAAATTTGGATAATAGATTTCGTATTTGTTACTGCAATATAAACGCTCTCTTGCACATTCACCAACTCCGTTTCTAATTAAGACATTCGTCTATGATGCATTGTTTCCTACGCAGAAGTTGATCTGCATCTCTGACCCTGTGTATGAGGGGCGGGGCAGCGCTCTCACACACCTTGGAGCATCGTGC
>NW_019185367.1:0-218 GCF_002260705.1 Seriola dumerili
TGTGTGTGTGTGTGAGTAAATCCAGCTGAAGTGGGACACACACTGTAAACAGTCTCAGAGCAGCATCTATCCATCATACAAATATCAACCCTCTGATCCAGCTCTCCTCCTCGTTGCTCCACTTCCTGTCTTTCACTCATTTTCATTCATATTTTTCCAAACATCTTCTTCATCCGTCATTCATTTCACACACACACACACACACACACACACACACA
>NW_019185368.1:0-129 GCF_002260705.1 Seriola dumerili
TTGTACTCATTTTCAAAGAATGATCAGACTCGCTCAAAACGTTTGGAAAAAGTTTTCTGGAAAATACAATGCTTTGTCCATTCAGACTGCATCACTTAGCAAGTTTTCTCACTTACACACTTCAGTTTG
>NW_019185369.1:0-134 GCF_002260705.1 Seriola dumerili
AAATGTATTATCATAGTTGAGTTGAAAGCACTTGTGACCAATTTCCCACCTTTTGCTGCAGATCATCTTCAAGCTGTTTCTTCTGCTCAGTAACGATGTGTAAAGATGTATTCAGCCGTGTCACCTGTTGAAAC
>NW_019185370.1:0-138 GCF_002260705.1 Seriola dumerili
ATGCAACATTGCTATTATTCCTCAAAATGATAAAAAAAATATTCTTTCCTCAGTGATTGTGAAGGAGATGGCTCAGATATGGACTATGACTATGAGGGAGAGACAGGCTGTGAGTGTGGAGCACATGCTGACCTCGTG
>NW_019185371.1:0-215 GCF_002260705.1 Seriola dumerili
GATTTCACATTCCTTCTTCCCAGGTATTTAGAAATATCATGCCATATCCTGATACTGTTGTAAATGATAGGATTACATTTTATTTCTGGATTTATCTTCTTTGCCTCACATGTGATTAAGCTCCATGGGGAGTGAGGGTGACAGGCCCAGGAATCAATACAGGTCTCTCTCTTAATATATGAATGTAACCACAGCCAGAAGTGGCGTGCATGACA
>NW_019185372.1:0-122 GCF_002260705.1 Seriola dumerili
TATATATATATTTCATATATACTAACAAAAATTACTGATTAAAGAATGTGTAATGCAATTCCCTGATGTTTGCATAGTAAGGGATAAAAAGTCATTGTATAGTAAGGAAAAAAAAGTCATAG
>NW_019185373.1:0-232 GCF_002260705.1 Seriola dumerili
TATGCCATACTATACTATGAGGTTTTTTGACAATTTTACGCTATACTATACTATGACTTTTTTTGACATTTTCATGCCATACTATACTATGACATATTTTTGAAAATTTTACGCTATACTATACTATGACGTTTTTTGACATTTTTATGCCATACTATACTATGACGTATTTTTGAAAATTGTATGCCATACTATACTATGACGTTTTTTGACAATTTCATGCCATACTATA
>NW_019185373.1:631-906 GCF_002260705.1 Seriola dumerili
TTTTTATGCCATACTATACTATGACATATTTTTGAAAGTTTTATGCCATACTATACTATGACGTTTTTTGACAATTTCATGCCATACTATACTATGATATTTTATGCCTTACTATACTACGATGTTTTTTGATATTTTCATGCCATACTATACTATGACGTTTTTTGACATTTTTATGCCATACTATACTATGACGTATTTTTGGTTCAAGGCTGATCTGAGGCCTTTTTGAAGGGTTCTGTGGGTTAGTGGTTAGAGCTTTCACCTCCCAATCA
>NW_019185374.1:0-135 GCF_002260705.1 Seriola dumerili
TATACTATGATGTTTTTATGACATTTTATGCCTTACTATGCTATAACATTTGATGGCTTACTGTAGTTTGACGTTTGGGGACGTTTTTATACCTTTCTATACTATGATGTTTTTATTACATTTTTATGCCTTACT
>NW_019185375.1:0-554 GCF_002260705.1 Seriola dumerili
CTCTGTGTCTACTGCATGTGTAAATAAGCTGTTTGATAAAATGTTAACCATAGCAATGTGTGGCTGTTTAAGTTTAGAGCGAGTCTCCGTTCGGGACAAACTGCAGTTGTTTTTGATACTCCTACTTACTTACTGGACAGTAAGTAAGAACTAATGTTTTAACAATGTGAGGCATGCTTTATTGTGGCACATCTCCCCATAACTGCCGCAGCAACATTTCCTTCCCAGTTTGAAAATTGGGATATTATTCAATTCAATTCAGTTCAATAAAATGTTATTTATATAACGACAAATCATAACTTTCATTCTCTCAAGGCATTTAAAAGAGTCAAGACCTTATGATAAGAAGAGCAACCCAACAATTCCCACCACTGTTATATGTAAATGTATTAACATGTAATTGAAGGCAAACTTATCATTTGAAGGTCCCATACTTTACACTTTTCTGGTGTTTTATTTAAAGTTTTGATCCATAAGAAGATATAATTGTGGAAGAGACACTTTGAGCCTCTCAACTGATTGGCTGACTGTTTTCTGAGTGACTGAATAAAAAT
>NW_019185376.1:0-103 GCF_002260705.1 Seriola dumerili
CACTCACTCACTCACAAACTCACTCACTCACTCACCCACCAAAAACACACTCACTCACAAACATACTCACTCACTCACTCACACACACACTCACTCACTCACT
>NW_019185377.1:0-132 GCF_002260705.1 Seriola dumerili
ATAGAGCAAGTCTATAAGCACTTTATCCTGATTTACTGAACTTCAGTATGATCTCTGCTTTGTGTGGCGAACAGCTAAAAGCAGCCCTGGGTGATGATGAGGTATTCCCAGCGCTTGGCAAGTGGTTCCATG
>NW_019185378.1:0-125 GCF_002260705.1 Seriola dumerili
GTTGTTTAGATGAGTCAGTGGCTTTAGCTTAGCAGTTAGATCATTACAGATAGTTTCTCTCTCTCGGTGCGTCTGGGACCAGCAGATGACCGGACCGCTCCAGAAGGTGTTGTGTGTTTTTGTAG
>NW_019185379.1:0-104 GCF_002260705.1 Seriola dumerili
GAGTGAAGTGAAGCTCACATGGCTTCTGCTTTTCTTTTTTTTTTTAAATCATGAAAATTCACTGTAAGATTATGTCAGAGTAGTTAGTAGTGAAAGGTAGGGGA
>NW_019185380.1:0-147 GCF_002260705.1 Seriola dumerili
TATCAGTCTTTAGGCCAATCTCAGCTAATAACTGCCTGCCGCCTGAAGCTCCATATTCAGTGCCCAGAGTGGCATTACCCTTCTCATCTAACTCTCTGGAAGAAAGGGAATTCACATATATTTTCCAAACTATTCATTTCATATTGT
>NW_019185381.1:0-119 GCF_002260705.1 Seriola dumerili
AAATGGAAAGAGTATGGCACAACTGCAAACCTACCAAGATATGACCGTCCACCTAAACTGACAGGCCGGGCAAGGGGAGAATTGATCAGAGAAGCAGCCAAGAGGCCCATGGTAACTCT
>NW_019185382.1:0-160 GCF_002260705.1 Seriola dumerili
AGACAAGTCACCAAAGCTCTCTGTGAAGACCTCTATGACATCTGTCTTTAGTTCACTCCAGAACGCCTTGTAAAACTCAGGTGGGAGCCCATCAGTCCCAGGGGCCCTCCCCCCCTGCATCCTCTGCAGCGCCATGGATACTTCCTCTGTAGTCAGAGGA
>NW_019185383.1:0-183 GCF_002260705.1 Seriola dumerili
TTATATAAAAAACATCATATGGATGTTAACAAGGTTAAATACATGATTTTCATCAGAGTGTCTTACAAGTACAAATAGAACCTCAACAATTAGTTGGTTAATCAATTGGGAGATGAATATTTGGCAGCTGTCTAAAAGGTTTATTGATGTCCCTCACTTGTAAGTCACTTTGGATAAAAGCAT
>NW_019185384.1:0-157 GCF_002260705.1 Seriola dumerili
TCCAAAAACATGCAATAGTAGTAGTGCTGCTTCATCTAAGCCCCTTAAACCAAACACATTTCCTCACGAAAGACAAACTTTCATCTTTTCCTTTAAATAAGTCAAATTCATATCTGTTTTTTGTGATGTGTAAACAAAGGACACCCACGTTTTACAC
>NW_019185385.1:0-115 GCF_002260705.1 Seriola dumerili
TATGAATAACTACACTATCACTTTTAATGCCTTACTATACTATGCCGTGTTTCTATGCCATACTATGACATTTTTAGGGCTTACTATATTATGATGTTTTCATGCCTTTCTATAC
>NW_019185386.1:0-109 GCF_002260705.1 Seriola dumerili
AGATATTCACCTAGCTAAATATCAGGTTAGTTGGCAATCTGTTTATCAGAAAATACATCAAAGGAGATCCCTGATACCCCATAACTGTGACTAGACTATCAATGCGGAC
>NW_019185387.1:0-105 GCF_002260705.1 Seriola dumerili
TCCTCACATACAGGGGACAGCACAAAGTTTATGAGGTGAAGGGCTGAGGCTGAGGCCCATGTGTGCAGTCAGATCCAGTTCATCCTCTGAAACTCCAGGTGGAGG
>NW_019185388.1:0-152 GCF_002260705.1 Seriola dumerili
CCAAAACAATGGAAATGAAAAATAACATTAAAAAACTAGAATAGCTCCTCATGGTTGTCTGCCTCTGCGACTTACATTAGTTTCAGATTACATCCCTATTTATCCAGAGTCAAAAAATATTATTCATTTGAGTGAAATTTTGTCATAATTGC
>NW_019185389.1:0-236 GCF_002260705.1 Seriola dumerili
TGCCGGCAGAGGCCTCGTCTGTGCAGCCGCTAAGGGATTAAACTGAATAATGCCGCTGATCAAATGACATAAAAGCTGCTTGTGACTTCAATCACATCATTTCTAAAGAGATCTTAGGTAGCTCACATGAAAGGACTCGGGGAGAGAGAGGAATCAAGAGGTGGGCAGGGCGGTGTAGCTGTGAATGAAGTGGCTTAGGGCAAATTAATTTTACCCGTCTTCTTCTTCTTCTTCTT
>NW_019185390.1:0-123 GCF_002260705.1 Seriola dumerili
ATGTGTTTAATAAGATCTTTAATAAGATTTAATAAGACAGTTTTCTGTGTAGCCTTTTGTGCAGTGTGAAATTGACATGAAAGGTTTACTTAGCATTAGTTACTACATGCTTTTCTTGTCTCT
>NW_019185391.1:0-158 GCF_002260705.1 Seriola dumerili
GACATGATGTTGCTATGGAGCAGAGTTTACATCCCACGTTAAGATATGAACTGTTTTCCAAACAGTTCTTCTTCTATTTTTTTATTATAAGTGGAAAAACCTCTCACAGCATCATCACACCACCCGACTCATTTTAATCCTCCTGTCTTCTTCTTCTT
>NW_019185392.1:0-292 GCF_002260705.1 Seriola dumerili
TTTTTTTTTTTTATTATTTGCACTTTAAAATAGATGCTGGTTTATTGCATTTTTATTCTAGGTAATACCCTGTTTTATTTTCTGTTCATCTTGTGCAATGGCCTAAAACATCAAACTGTGACTATACAGATCACGATCACAGAAACAGATCTATAATGGTCCTGAAGGGGTTGTAGTGTTACATGTAAACTACTTACTACCTTACTACCTGCAACAGTAGTATTATTCTTACTAGCTTTTTGTTTTTATTGTTTTCACATTGATATGGATGCTGGTTCATTGTATTTTTATT
>NW_019185393.1:0-147 GCF_002260705.1 Seriola dumerili
GTCTGACTGACTCACTTCAAACAGAGGCTCTGGCCTGTTCAGTGATCCTTCCCTGACAGTGGTCTTTAAATCTGTCTCAGTGACTGTTGCGTAATGAATACAGTATGTAAATCAGCACTGTTCACAATGAAGTTTGAGAAGTTGATT
>NW_019185394.1:0-112 GCF_002260705.1 Seriola dumerili
AGCTCCTCCCATCCCTGTCTGACTTGACGTGGTGACGTTAACATGCCAACACCCCCCTAAGCCCCACCCCCCCAAGCAGCTGAATCTTCAGTCTTTTATTCGTCTTCATCCA
>NW_019185395.1:0-204 GCF_002260705.1 Seriola dumerili
TTCTGTGAGACGGTCTCTAAATGGGTGCTTGCGAGGGAGAAGGAATCAAAGATGATCAAGGACATCAAAGACAGGTTTGACAAAACTGATCTGAGCCTCAGCCATGTTGCCAAGTGACAGGAGATAGATAATGCCTTTCTGGAATATATTGACAGGATGGCGAATGGAAAACAAACCTGTGAGGAGCTGGAGAAGGAGCTGGCA
>NW_019185396.1:0-203 GCF_002260705.1 Seriola dumerili
AAGGTTGTGAATTCAAGTCCCATCACGGAACCTTTTTTTTGGATTTTAATTTTTTTGCTCCTTACAATACGATGATGTTTTTTGACATTTATGTGTCTTACTATACTATGATACTTTTATGCCACACTATACTTTGATCTCTTTATACCTAAAACTTGAACAAACTATGTGTTGTGGTGGTGCAGTGGTTTAAGGGTTTACCT
>NW_019185397.1:0-110 GCF_002260705.1 Seriola dumerili
TAAAATGTTTTTATTATTTTATCAAACTATACTATCATTCATTCTGGCTTTCTCTTTGACCAGTGCGTCATAAATAATAACAATAGACATAGACATAATTATATTAAGTA
>NW_019185398.1:0-383 GCF_002260705.1 Seriola dumerili
TGTGTGTGTGTGTGTGTGTGTGTGTGTGTGTGTAAACACGTTACACACTTGGACACTTTCACTTGATTAAGCCAGCGGTTGGTGACAACGAACATCTATCTGTCTCATCACTCCTTCACAACAAAAGCCTTTTGACCCAGCACACTCAGTGGCAGATGGGCACCCCACCTCTTCCCCTACCTCCTCCCCCCTCCCTCCCCCTCCTTCTGCCTCCTTTTTCCTTATCTACCCCCTCCCTACCCCCCTTTCAAATGTGAGTCCCTAACAAAGACAGGGGGGGCCTTCATTTTACCACGTTAGACCTGGTTGCCATGGGACAGCTTTCTCCCAAATTACTTCCTGCTAATTAATGTAAAGCCACCACCCTCCATCAGCGACACAGG
>NW_019185399.1:0-153 GCF_002260705.1 Seriola dumerili
GTATGGTCAGGCATCAAACGAGATAGTATAATAAGGCTTGAAAATGCCAAAAAACATCTAAGTATTGTATAGCTGAAATATGCTAAAAAAACCTCATAGTATAGTATGGCAAAATGTAAAAAAAAAAACATCATAGTATATTAAGGCATAAAA
>NW_019185400.1:0-160 GCF_002260705.1 Seriola dumerili
AACAGAATAACAGAAGCTGCGGAACATGTAGCAGCTACAGAGCCAGATGTTTCTCTCAGTAGCCGGTGGAAACAAAATCAGTGTTAAAAAGAGAGTTAGGTGTTACATAAACACAAAAACGCCTCAAAATATATGGACATTTTGCTCTCAGTTGATATGT
>NW_019185401.1:0-117 GCF_002260705.1 Seriola dumerili
CTTTACTTTTACTTAGGTGTGATTTTGAGTGCAGGATTTTTAACATTATATTTTAAGATAAGAGATACAGTAAGATAAGATACGATATTCCTTTGTTATTCCCACATGGGGAAATTT
>NW_019185402.1:0-108 GCF_002260705.1 Seriola dumerili
TTAAACCCTCTCATGTACAGGTGGTTAGTTAAACCCTCTAATGTACGGGTGTTTGGTTAAAACCTCCTGTTACAGGTGGTTAGTTCAATTCTCAAATGTACAAGTGGT
>NW_019185403.1:0-122 GCF_002260705.1 Seriola dumerili
GTCAACGAGAATTGGATGGACATACACATCGAAAACAATCTGGCTCTGGCTGTCGCCGGCGCAGAGGAATAAAAATACATAATGTAATGGAGAAATTGTTGGAATGGGGCTCAACTTATTTT
>NW_019185404.1:0-106 GCF_002260705.1 Seriola dumerili
CGTCCTGCCTCCGTAAAAAGCTTGAGGGGGGGAGAGAGGTTCGAGAGCCTCAAAGTCCTTGAGAAATTTTTTCACCCCGGGGTGGGATTTTTTCATCTCCGTCCAC
>NW_019185405.1:0-100 GCF_002260705.1 Seriola dumerili
GCTGCTAATGCTAGCAAGCTAGGCCCCGCCCCCCCGTACGTGTTGACCAATAGAGAAAAAAGCTAATGCTAACGAAAACGGCGGCTAGCTCGCAACCCCC
>NW_019185406.1:0-174 GCF_002260705.1 Seriola dumerili
TACACCTCTATCTCAGACACTGTTCATTGGACAAGAACTGTTTGAAGTTAGACACCCATTAACAGTATATTTTCCATTACAGATGCCAGAAAGCAAATAGAGCGGCATTTGCTGTCTGTCATTTACTATTTTTAACAGATCAACACGGTGATAAAGGATCATGAGCAAAGTTTG
>NW_019185407.1:0-100 GCF_002260705.1 Seriola dumerili
ATCAAGACAACTTTAATTAATTCAGTCATTAAACATGTTATCAAAAGTAACTAACTCTAAGTCACTCTCCAGGGTGCGTTTTTTATTTATTTATTTATTT
>NW_019185408.1:0-133 GCF_002260705.1 Seriola dumerili
TCTCTCTCCACTGGTTGGGTGCCTGCTGTATATCTTGCGACCATATTAGCTGTCTCATACTATACCTCAACGATACTTGATTACTGTGCTTTGAAAAGAGATTTTCCAACAAACAGTTCAAATGTAGTGATAG
>NW_019185409.1:0-188 GCF_002260705.1 Seriola dumerili
AGACATTTTCTGCCAGGAAGTGTGTTCCTACCGTAACTCTCGTTTTGATTCTTCATGTCTTTCTTCCTCTTGCAGCATCTCATAATTTGCTTCCTTCACTGCTAGTTCAGCTGCAGCCTCCGCACGCTTGGCTGCTGTAGATGGAGTCATGGAGCGGTGGTCGGACTCGCTGTAACTTATCAGGGAGG
>NW_019185410.1:0-528 GCF_002260705.1 Seriola dumerili
ACACAGGTCAAATATATTCAATGTCAGTCCTGCCCCTTAATCTCGACTGTTCAGTTACAGATATTCACATTCAGTTGCAATAGCACCACAATGCTACAGTAATACCACGACAACACCACAATCACAATAACACTATAGTAACACCACAATAACACCTCAATAACACTACAGTGACACCACAATAACACTTCACCAACACTACAGTGACACAATAACACCATAATAACATTACAGTAACAACTCAATAATTTGAGCATCAGATTTCTTCTGTTTTTTCTATAACTCAGGTAATGACAGGTGTTAACAAGTAAATCATAAAAATTGCTAAAATTACCTTCAGAGGAGAAAATAACCTGCGCCACAATGTTGGTTCAAAGTGAAACTTAACTTCACTAAACTAACGCCAAGAGATCCCTGTGCGTATGTGTGGGTGGAGCAGGGTGAATAACTGCCAAGAATCAAAGGTGTAAGATAAAGATAAGAATGGCGGCACGGTGGTGCAGTGGTTAGCACTGTCACCTCACAGCA
>NW_019185411.1:0-1826 GCF_002260705.1 Seriola dumerili
GGGATTCAATTGTTAGACTATTTCAATAAGGGATATGAGAGAGCGGAGATTTTAAGAGAGCCGTTGAATCTTCCATTTAATACAACATTCCACCAGTGAGGACAAAGTGTTAGCAATGACTTATGGTTTTATGGTTTTAATTACTGTTGCTGCATAGTTCTGGTTTTTTCATTTCTGCTTACACTGATAATCTTTACAATCCCCAGTGTTTATGAAAAAACATTTCAGTTAATGATAAAAGACTAATCTTGAGACTTGAGAATCTGAACACATCTGGAAATTTCTTCAATCCTCAACAATTCCTCCGTTTTTTTCACAATAACATCCTTTTGAAATTTAGTTTATTTCTAATTGTTTGTTGGGATTTCTATTGATTGTTTCCTTGGCAGCAACTATTCTTTGTGGATCTGGCGAGCTTTACAGTGAATGTTGTTCACCACCCTGGTCAAAGGTCATGTTTTACATGAAGGCCACTTACTGTGATCTGAACAGACTGCAGCCGTCACGTTTTGCTGTTTCACCTTTTTCACCTCTCACTCTTCTGTTGGAGATTGGTCCTAATCATGTGTTGTTCAGCCGGACGCTTTATGGAAAATGTTACTATTAAACAACTTCTGTTCCTGTCTGAACTACATCTTTCTTACTTTAATGTGTCATGACTTTTGCCTCTTAATAAGAACCATGAAAAGTGTTATTTGTAAGGTTTTATGTGCGCTCCAGAAAGAGCAGCTGCTACTAGAATACTACCAAGTGGAGATCGAAACAAACAGTGAGATAAAGGAAGGTTCAGTCGAGTTTCACTGTGTCCTTCTTGAATTTCCTTTAAGAGCTGACACCACAAATTATGAAAATATGAAATCAGTGTTTCAAGTATTTTGAGGTGGATGTATTGTTGCTATTTTAACTTTATCTCCTCAACAGCAAAGTCTTTGACAAACTACTTTCATTATCATATTAATAAAATCAAGATGTTTTTAAAAGAATGACTGAACATTTATGATGATGTTTAAAAATTTTTAACCAATACATTTAAAAAAGTACATTTCACTGTTTGACTTTGAATGAATAGAAGAATAAAATACAAACTAAGTAAAAGCTTGTCTGTCTCTATATTTGGTCCAAATAGATTAAATGAACACAGTTATGCAGATACATGAGCTGAGCATGTTTCCTGCTTCTGTGATAGAAAAATAAAAATGTTGTTAAACTGGTTTAGTGTCAGTCAGCCTGTTGAAATGTTCCGTCCTCACTGAACTAAAATACTACAAACCTCTTTGTTTGTGTCATTTCAAAATCATTTATGTTCTTTAATGTAAATTTAAACATGAGATTCATCATTTTTAAACATTTTACCTTTTATTTTTGTTTGCGTCTGGACAACAGCTGATAACAGCTGGAATTATGTTATAAAGAGGAGAATATTAAACTGTAGTTGGCGTGTTGACAGCTCCATCTGCTGGTGACAGAACAACTTGGCATAATTCTCTGCTGGTGATAATTTAGCCAATGATAGACGTAAAAGAAAATGAAAGTAGATTTTGACATTGTTGATTCGTTGTTGAGACGCCATTACAGGGTGTGAGACCTCTGCTGGAAAACGCATAATTGAAGGACTGTAAGCAGAAAGTTGAAGAAACAATAACTCGGTGAGTCTTGCTGTTGCTGCATATGAAATGGCTGAGAAAGTTGCTCTCTTTGAAAGTTTCCTGAGTTGCCACGTGTGTTCAGAGACTTTCAGAGATCCTGTGTCTCTGAGCTGCAACCACAACTTCTGTTCAAGCTGCCTAAAGGAATTCTGGGAACAAGCTAAAAACAAAAACTGTCCC
>NW_019185412.1:0-729 GCF_002260705.1 Seriola dumerili
CCTCCCTGCATTAGCCACTCCCACCTCATCAAGCCAGCTCCATTCACTTGGTCACACAGCTGCTCCTGATGACACTTACCTAGTAGGGCCCAACTCTTCCCAGTGTCTGTTCTGAGCAGCTCTGGGCAGATTGTGACAGAGGACTCCAGCATGCCGGATGGTGATGATGGTTTGACAGTGCATCAGTTCTTGCATCAAGGTGTGACACTGCCAAATTGTTACATGTTGCGTGTACCAACTTCACAGTTATCCCACTTGTCCGCTGAGCAACAAAGTGACATTATTGGGTTGGTTGGTTGTTTCCCATGTCTTTTTGGTGACGTTCCAACTTGCACCATGGCCCTGGAACATGACATCAAGGTTAAACTTGCCAAAGTAATTAAGAAAGACCCATACCACATGAATACCGTTAAGCGTGAGTTAATAAAAAAAGAAGCTGAGTACCTACTGCAACATGGTTTAGCCAGCTCCAGGAGTTCTTCATGTCGTCTGGAGGCCAAATCAGATGGTTCTCCCTGTTTCATCACTGACTTTTGGAAAGTAAATGCCGTTACGGTCCCAGATTCATATCCTCTACAGCGGATGGAGGATTATCCGTGCAGCGTTGCAGGGGGGCTGGAGCCAATCCCAGCTGACTTTGGGCGAGGATGGGGTACACCCTGGACAGGCTGCCAGTCCATTACAGTCCATCAATTAACCTATTGTGCATGTTTTTGGACTGTGGGAGGA
>NW_019185413.1:0-141 GCF_002260705.1 Seriola dumerili
CTATGGGAGCCCAGAAGTACAAAATCGCCTTTTCTGTGGTGCCGAGACCGGAAATAGGACAGTGGCGTGAAGTGTCGTGGGGCTGCAGGAGTGGGAGTTGTGCACGTTTTGGCCTTAACTTCTTGGGTTTATTCCATTTGA
>NW_019185414.1:0-115 GCF_002260705.1 Seriola dumerili
CACACATTCCCAAAGAGAGAAACAAGCTGGTTCATGTTCAGGGGTGGATTTAAACTAAAGGTGTGATACTGAATTATAGACACTTTGGCTCCTAATTTGGTTCAATTACTTTAAA
>NW_019185415.1:0-327 GCF_002260705.1 Seriola dumerili
TCTGTCTGTCTAGGCTGAGTTTCTTCTTTTTATCACAAAACGGATTCATTATTGTTTTTGATGCCAAAAAAAAAAATCTTCCCATTGAGCTTTGTTAAAGCTCACTTAGAAGCTGCTGGTGAATGTTTTTAAGGACCTGGGTTGGAAAACAATTAACCTTTTAAGATAAGATGAAAGTGTGAAAGGCTCATCAGTCAGTGCAGCAGAATGTCTTTGATTTGTTGACAGTTTAAATTGCATCTTTCTGCAGTTTGCTGATGCCGAGGCCTACATTGCACCCTGCACCACTGACACCACTGGGAACAACTGTTTGGTACGTAGTTTGAT
>NW_019185416.1:0-121 GCF_002260705.1 Seriola dumerili
CACACACACACACACACACACACACACACACAGCGTATAGGCTACCAGACGCACACCTCTCTGTCACAGCGCACTTTGTGCTGCAAGTAAACCTCTTTTTAAATGACTGGGGGGGGGGGGG
>NW_019185417.1:0-173 GCF_002260705.1 Seriola dumerili
CAATCAGTTGGTTCCAATCTACAACCTCACTGCTTGATTCCACTAAATCCTACACACTGGTCCTTTACTTCCACACTGGTAAAAGCCAGAAGAGGCATTATTTTTGGTTTTGCATCTGTCCATCCCATTCTTGCGATCTCGATATCTCAGTAACACCTTGATGGAACTTCTTC
>NW_019185418.1:0-158 GCF_002260705.1 Seriola dumerili
ATATGTCATGGTAAAGTAAGGCATAAAAATATCAAAAACGTCATCGTATAGTAATGCATAAAAATGACATACTATGACAAGTTGTCAGAAGTCATAGTATAGTAAGGCATGAAAATCTCAAAAAATGTCATAGTATAGCAAGGCATATAAAATGTCAT
>NW_019185419.1:0-783 GCF_002260705.1 Seriola dumerili
AAAAAAAGCTCAGATGTATCTGAAAGGTCTAAAATTAGAATTACTGATTTTGTGCGCGGGCATCAAATTAATGACTTCGTGTTTTAATCCTTCAACTCAGTCACAGACAGACAGACACATAAATATGAGTCATTATTCACGTACCAGGCAGAACAGCCAACAGAGGACCAGTAGAGTAAAGGGAAGGCCAGCGCCCACGTCTATCCAGAACAGCACCTGAGTGGCAACATCGTGGCTGTCGAGCTGCATCTTATCGCTGGTTTTTCCTGTGTGGAGGGAAAAGCTGTGAGACAAATCCCTGTTAATGAAGGAAAACCGAAAGGCCATACTAACATACTTATTTCATCCCGTTATGTGAAGATAACAGAGCTCTTAATCCCGAGATAACGAGAAACTACCTGGAGAAAACTTCGGTAAAGTTGTAAAATAAATTCTGGGATATGAACTTCCCGGCTCAATAAGTAATAACGGTGAACGATGGTGTAATAACAGTGTAGTAACAGAGACGACGCCTCTTTCCTCCCGTGTTAACGCAGACAACGAGCTACAACCTCATATTCAAGATCAAGTGGATATTGTATCCTGCGCTTTTAATTTATAACATTACTGACATTAAATGAGAGGAAATATATAAAGACATTACTTTTAATACATTTTAATGGCTCCGTCAGTGAATTACTATGAAACTTAATAAATCTTAAAACACCTGATGATTCTCAGGCAAGTTCAGCAGCGTAATTATTTCATCTTTCCTCCTAATTACTTGATCTCATAATCACACAC
>NW_019185420.1:0-100 GCF_002260705.1 Seriola dumerili
AGACTGCAAACTTGATAGATAGATATTAACAATACTGGAGTGAAAATTGGCTTTGCAGTTGTTTTTTTTAGGATGAAAATGCATTTTTCTTGTTTATCAG
>NW_019185421.1:0-143 GCF_002260705.1 Seriola dumerili
ATGCAGTCAAGCAAGTTCAATTTCTCAACTGCAGGTGACAGCTCTGCAGAACCTGGCAGCGTCTCCCAGGATGAGGCCGGGACAAAGAGGAGTAAGAGGAAGGACGGCTGTGACAGGGAGGAACCCGGGGAGAGGAGAAGGGT
>NW_019185422.1:0-165 GCF_002260705.1 Seriola dumerili
TCATAACCCCAGTTCATTCATTACACATTTTTACACAGTTTTTTACAAGTGCTCTTTCAGTTGATGAGACAGATGGTCTTTCAGTTTATGATTGAAACAGCATTGTCCAGCAGTCAGCCTCTTACTGAGGGTCCAGCAGCTCTGACAGTTCAGGATAAAACTATT
>NW_019185423.1:0-204 GCF_002260705.1 Seriola dumerili
TACATGAAATACCCACTGTAAAATTTGTATATGGACATATATAAATAAATATCTATATGATGAACTTTTATATGTTACTTTTATACTTTTATATGTTACAACGTTATACGTTACCATTTATATATATCTATATGTATATATAAATGGTTGTAATGTATATAAGTATATATATATATTATAAAAGGATTCATATATGATTTCTAC
>NW_019185424.1:0-407 GCF_002260705.1 Seriola dumerili
CTTTTTATTCACAGGTTATATACGGTCTGCTTTAAAATACAAAAACATATATACACATATTTTCACTTATTAAATCTAATTTTTTTAGTAATGTGTATTTTTATGCTGTATTTTATTTCTACTCTTAAGAGTTACTTGTGTAATTATAATAAATTCAGCTGAATCATTTGCTGTTTGGTAGATATTTTAATGTGTGTTGTATTTTTTCAATAATCTTCAATAATTGTCTCAGTGTGAATGTAAAACTCTTTGCTGATGACACTGTCTTTTACACACATCAACAATCAGCAGATCGAGCTGCTGTGAAACTACAGTTGTTAAAAAAATGATCAAACAGCAGTTTCAACATTTTGAGCTGAAGGTTAAATTGTTTGGTGACCCAAATACAAGTTTAATCTTCCAGCTTT
>NW_019185425.1:0-100 GCF_002260705.1 Seriola dumerili
ATAAAAACGTCATAGTATGGTCAGGCATCAAAGGACAGACTATAGTAAGGCAGAAAAATGTGAAAAAACGTCATAATATATTATGGCAGAAAAATGCCAA
>NW_019185426.1:0-133 GCF_002260705.1 Seriola dumerili
GTGAAATACATTGTGAGTGAATATTTTCTCCTAGTGGTGCCAGAGTAAAAGTGAGAGGGTCATGAAAGCAAGTAGAATGTATCATCCGGGGATTTGATAGATGTTGAGATATTTCGCTCTGAAACACAAATGT
>NW_019185427.1:0-125 GCF_002260705.1 Seriola dumerili
TTTCATGCCAGTTGCCTTCGCTTGAGGGAGGGATTGAGGAACAACACCCACTTAGGAGACCGGAGCTGTGTCCCACTTCATACCATTGGCGCTGCCTGTAATGCGGCATCTTCTCTATAGAGGAT
>NW_019185428.1:0-125 GCF_002260705.1 Seriola dumerili
TACTTGTTTTCAGGTGACTATTCATGAACCAGACTCCTATAGAAGGACATTCACAGACTTTTATTGATCGTATTTAAGTAATAAATAAATGTGGATAGTAAATGAATCATTACAAATTACAACAT
>NW_019185429.1:0-107 GCF_002260705.1 Seriola dumerili
GAGGGAGCTAAGCCAGAAGGCGAAGCTCTCAATTTTCCGTTCGATCTACGTTCCGATCCGAGTAGAGTCGCTGCTCCTCCATGTCTAGAGGAGCCAGTTGAGGTGGT
>NW_019185430.1:0-104 GCF_002260705.1 Seriola dumerili
AAAAGTCAAAAAAACATTATTGTACATTAAGGCATAAACAGTTATAAAAACCTCATAGTATAGTGGGGAATAAAACAACATAGTATAGTAAGGCATAAAAATGC
>NW_019185431.1:0-107 GCF_002260705.1 Seriola dumerili
TAAAAGTGGAGGTGGGGGGGGGGTCATGTAATCCCCATTTCCAGTGGAAATTATACTGTTGCCTAGGCAGGATTAGGTAAAGGCATACTGAACATAATGGAGTGAAT
>NW_019185432.1:0-148 GCF_002260705.1 Seriola dumerili
CTGTCAGCGCTACCAGTTCAGCAGCCTGAGCAGAGCAGTTTGTAGGCAGGGGTCCAGGTTGGAGGGGGGTCTGCCTGCAGAGCTCCAGTGTGGAGTCACTTCCGGTGCAGGCTCCGATCTCAGGCCGGTGTTACACCCAAATCTGTGA
>NW_019185433.1:0-178 GCF_002260705.1 Seriola dumerili
TCATAAAACAACCACGAAGAGACGCAAAAGCCTTAAACAATTACGGTTTAAAACAATATGACATGAACATAGCGTTAAAACTAAATGCAAAATACAGCCGAGGATGATGGGAATGTGGTTATTTTGACCTGATGATGGCGCTGCAAGAAGGTTAAAAGTTAGTACAATCCATCCTCTG
>NW_019185434.1:0-130 GCF_002260705.1 Seriola dumerili
TCACAGAGCTGACGGTCTGTCAGTCATGTGATCCTAAATTTCTGAACCTGAAAAAAAAACCTAGCAACAATTCAAACCACATACATTCACTGGGATGATTTTCAAAGTAAAATGTTTAATGCCGTGAATT
>NW_019185435.1:0-218 GCF_002260705.1 Seriola dumerili
ATCATCTTCACAGAATACAGTTTGAAAACAGTGTTTCTCAAGGAGACAGAAACGACAGCAATATCGAGCCCCAAATGACTCCACAAAGCCAAACAGACCATGCAAACCAAGATTGTCCCCAGTGACCTGAACTACAGTACCATGAATCGCATGTTCAAAAATTGGAATTTGAAGTGATGTGGTGATGTACTGCAAGATTAAAAAAGTAAATATTTCTC
>NW_019185436.1:0-252 GCF_002260705.1 Seriola dumerili
CGTCATAATTAGGCCACCAGACGGGCGTCTAAAATTGTGATTAGTAAATATTAAAATGATATGGAAACAGTTTACAGAATGACTCACAATAAATAATAAGATATTAAATGATGCTAAAGGAAACATGGAGCACATAAACACAATCATTTCCGTTTATGCATTGTAAAATTCTTATTGCTGTGTAAACGGCAAAACTTAGGCTATTTATGTTACATGTCTTGTATTTTCACTTCACTGTAACTAACTTGGATC
>NW_019185437.1:0-138 GCF_002260705.1 Seriola dumerili
TGTGTGTGTGTGTGTGTGTGTGTTGAAAACCCTCTATGTGCAGCTGAAATTGTGGCGTTTAGTTCCCCGGGTCAGACTCACAGAGACGACTCACCCTGGGCTCCTCACTATTTAATTGACGGCATCATGTTTTTTTTT
>NW_019185438.1:0-158 GCF_002260705.1 Seriola dumerili
GATCTGGTTGCAATCATTACAGCAAAGAGACCCAACCTCTAACAGTTACAAAGGTTTAATAATATGGAAGATGTTCACACTGAATGGGGAAGTGCTCTCTGTATAACCATGTGCTGGGCGAGCGGCCATCACTCTCAGGTCAGATTGAACCGCTGCTT
>NW_019185439.1:0-144 GCF_002260705.1 Seriola dumerili
TTTTATCTTTGGTTTTTACTTTTGCTTTTATTTTCTTTTATATTCTATTCTATTCTATTTTTTTTATGTTTTATTGATTTCATTGTTTTAACATACGTATTTGTAATTTCTCCCTGTTATACTTGCCTTGCTTATTGACACGTT
>NW_019185440.1:0-174 GCF_002260705.1 Seriola dumerili
ACGGGACAGTCTTCCGGTGGTGATGTTAGGTGAAACGTCAAGGATTTGCAGTGTGTGTCGGAAGCGTGTATGGATGCGCGTATCATTATTGACGTATGATGCCTCTCGTCTGCACCATGTGGCTGCTTTTGGTCCGCTACAGTCTAAAGCCGGATTGGTTACATGGTGTGATTG
>NW_019185441.1:0-214 GCF_002260705.1 Seriola dumerili
CTGGAGCTCGTTATTCTCATCGGAGAACCGTCTGAAATGGATTTAACATTTGAGTTTTACACTCTTATTATCTCTGACTTATCTCATATTAATGATGATGATGAACTTGGTGATGTTGCTCTTACCAACAACTGTGACATTCACTCCACTTCGTCCAGTCCAATGTCCTGCTGCATCTTTAGCCTCCATTCTGAAGCGAAACGTTGCCTTGTCT
>NW_019185442.1:0-144 GCF_002260705.1 Seriola dumerili
GAATATGATCCCTGAACGTTATTCAAGTTAAAACTTGAACTTGATTTCTGGTTGGTGTGTGTTTAAAACAACACACTTACTTCTTGTAGTAGTGTTTGTGTGTGTGCCACAATAGGATGTTCTAATAAAAGTTGATACAATAAT
>NW_019185443.1:0-135 GCF_002260705.1 Seriola dumerili
CCTTACTATACTATGACTTTTGACGACTTGTCATAATATTACATCTGTAGGACTTACTGTAATATCAAATTTTTTGACATTTTTTCTGCCTTACTATATACTATGACATTTTTTGACATTTTTCTGCCTTACTAT
>NW_019185444.1:0-119 GCF_002260705.1 Seriola dumerili
TTTCCATGACATTTCATGCCATAATAAAATATGTAATTTGTATGACATTTTATGCCTCATTATACTATGACCTTTTTGATTTTTTTTTGCCTTACTATACTATGACATTTTTATGAAAT
>NW_019185445.1:0-106 GCF_002260705.1 Seriola dumerili
GACTTTTTATGCCTTACTATACTATGGCTTTTTATGCCTAAATATACTATGGCGTTTTTATGACTTATTTTGCCTTACTGTAATGTGACGTTTTTATGACTTTTTA
>NW_019185446.1:0-103 GCF_002260705.1 Seriola dumerili
CCTGCTTCATTAACACATTTACACTGTTGCAACTTTTAATCACTTTAAAACTTTGAACTTTTTTAAACTTTGAACGTGTTTATTTTCAGTTTGAGAAAAAATA
>NW_019185447.1:0-131 GCF_002260705.1 Seriola dumerili
CCCGCGGGAATACTGGTCCTGCTTTGACACCACTTGTGAGAAAAACAATAAAAAAAAAATTTAAGGCTGGAGGAAAATAAACATACTTAAGTGCAGACTTCTGTTCATCTACAGTATGAGGTTAAAATAAG
>NW_019185448.1:0-221 GCF_002260705.1 Seriola dumerili
GATGAGTTTGTTGCTTTGTGTTGTTTGTTGTTTCTTCTACTTGTGGACGAATGAATCTGATCTGTGACAGAATGACTCTGCTGCTTGTTCACTGGTGTCTTTTATATGCACACATTCCATCTGAGATCAAAGGCAAGTCTGACATCAAAGACATTAAAGTTCTGTGACATCATAAAAGGAAAAGATTTTAAACAGCCCTTGCTGTTACTATGGTTACTATG
>NW_019185449.1:0-119 GCF_002260705.1 Seriola dumerili
GGGCCTTTATTGGACAGGATAGTAGAGAGAGACAGGAAAGGCAAGGGGAGGCAGAGAGAGGGGGAATGACATGCAGCAAAGCAGCAAAGGCCGTCCGATGCGGTACTCGAACCGGGGCC
>NW_019185450.1:0-135 GCF_002260705.1 Seriola dumerili
CACTGTGTCGATACCAGTGATAGGAACTTTAATGTTGTCGCCAACCGGACCACATCTTACACTTGTTTGCTATCTCAGTCTGATTGCAAGCTAACTAACTGGAGTATCAAAATAGGTTAGCAACAGGAAGAATTA
>NW_019185451.1:0-159 GCF_002260705.1 Seriola dumerili
CAGGGATGTTCCCAATGTTTAATTTCCCTGTTGATGAAACGGTTTAGATCTGGACTCAGCTCGTTAAAAAACTTCAAACAATAAGTTGAACACAATTTAATCAGATCACAGCATCTGTGGGTCATATTGGTTTGGGTGGTGTAGCTGACACCAGCAGCC
>NW_019185452.1:0-167 GCF_002260705.1 Seriola dumerili
CAGAAAACAACAAGTTAACATCAGATGTATTGTTGACCCTAAGGCTTCGTCAACACTGATACATTTTAGTTTTAAAACGCATCACTTTTGCTATGTTTCCTCCTGGCGTCAGCTAAAATAGTCGTCATGACAGAGATCGTTTTCACTTCAAAACAACGACTTAAAAT
>NW_019185453.1:0-157 GCF_002260705.1 Seriola dumerili
AGAAGTGATGCAGAAATGGTTGGATTGACAGAGTTTTAGAATGTTGCTTAAATTTATAACATATGGTCATATTCACATAAACTTCAGATAATGATACTGAAAGGTTGTTTACTGTTTAGGAAACGTTTGCTTTTGGTATCATTTTAAGAACTTTCTT
>NW_019185454.1:0-319 GCF_002260705.1 Seriola dumerili
GTTTTTATTGAAACAAAGTTATTTACATAATAAAAACTCAAACCCTCCGTCAGACCGTCTTGGTGATGCTGGTGTTAAACACCTCATAAAGACACTGTACAGTGCACTGCTGCTGGCCCAAAACCTCCATAAGTGGGGCCCCTGATGCTGTGTGCTGCAGCTAGCATCAACCCACAGCCTGCATGTGAAGTGTTTTAGGGAAGATCTGTAAATTGTAGCGTCTACCAATTGTCTGGATGTGAAGTGTTAAGAGGACATCTGTAAATTGTAGCATCTGCCAATAATCTGCATGTGTGGGAGGGGGTGGGCTTCTTTGCCT
>NW_019185455.1:0-163 GCF_002260705.1 Seriola dumerili
CAAAACGAGTTGCTCATTAACCAAAACTGAGGACTGTATCGTACAAATGCAAAACATTTTGGCACCTTATAGTCTTCAAATATGGGATATAGATGTTTTTATATGCTATGTTGTTTTGCAATGTTTTTTTCCATTACTATCAGGTGCATCATGTGCAAATCAA
>NW_019185456.1:0-156 GCF_002260705.1 Seriola dumerili
TTTTCTTTGTGTCCTCGACAGTAAACGGCAGCATACAGTTTTTGTCAGTGACAGTTACAAGCGTTTTTAATCTGATGCCTGATGCCGTCAAAAACTGTGGTGGTTCAGGTTTGGTTTGACTTTGGCACAAAAACACATTTTGTAGTTTTAATTTGG
>NW_019185457.1:0-150 GCF_002260705.1 Seriola dumerili
AGACAATTTAATATCAGATGAGTTTGTATAAACCCGTCTGTCACTTCAGCACCACGGACAGCGTCACGGTTCCATCAACACACAGAGGATGGAGGTTTGTGCTACATGTCAGATTATCAGGTATCTTTAACAAATGCACTCATTATCCAT
>NW_019185458.1:0-128 GCF_002260705.1 Seriola dumerili
TCAAAAAGATACACTGAAAAATAGATTTCAGCCTGGCGGCGGCGGCCATGTTTGATTTCTCAATTTTGAGGCATTTGGGGGCATTTTTTAGCTTCATTACAGCAGATTTGGATTCAGCACCCCTTAAT
>NW_019185459.1:0-193 GCF_002260705.1 Seriola dumerili
ATACTATGACTTTTTATGGCTTACTATACTATGTTGTTTCATGACTTTTTATGCTTTACTATAGTATGACTCTATGCCTTTCTATACTGTGACGTTTTTTGCCTTAATATAATAGGACTTTTTATGACTTAATATACTATGACGTTTTCATGACTTTTTATGCTTACTATACTATGACATTTTTATGACTTTT
>NW_019185460.1:0-124 GCF_002260705.1 Seriola dumerili
TGAGTCTTAACTAGCCTACCGTTAGCTCACCTGTTCTGTTCCGGCTTGAGCCTCACTTGACGTTTATCTGGTGAACACTGCCTGAGACGGTAGGACATACATCTTGTCCGTATGTGTCTGGCTC
>NW_019185461.1:0-254 GCF_002260705.1 Seriola dumerili
ACATACAGTGCACACAGTTACACACAGAACACCTGCTAGGGTCAGTAACACTTGGCAATGCCTCTGATGTCACACAGATGTTTGGCTGACATCTGGGTTAGAAGAGGAGCAGAGGAAGCCCGAGGAGCTGCTTGTTTTCCCCAATATCTCCATTTTTAAACTGCTAATAACTCATTAGGTTATTTGGTTACTTAAAAGACCATAACTGTGGTTTTGAATCTATCAACCAATCCGCTACAAGTTGCAAATACTCT
>NW_019185462.1:0-119 GCF_002260705.1 Seriola dumerili
TTGAATTTAATGGGGACGATCATATTGTTGGGGCTGAGACAAACCTTGTGTCTGCCAACTCACGCAAAAAGAGGAAACAGTAACTTCCTTCTATTCAACTAAGTCTAAATCGAGTCGTC
>NW_019185463.1:0-164 GCF_002260705.1 Seriola dumerili
TCCCAGTGCTGTTGTACTCTATATCAGTACTCATGGAATGACTCGTCCATTCAAATTATTTGATCAGAACTAATTGTTGTATAATGTACATCATACAAACCATGTTGCTTCCACTTACTCTCTGCTGCTAGTGTCCGGAACTCAATGGAGTAGTCCACTACCTG
>NW_019185464.1:0-136 GCF_002260705.1 Seriola dumerili
AAATTGAAAAAAAAATATGATATCATGTGCTTTTGTGCACTGGTCAGGATTTTTAACAATATTCTCAATCTCAAAACATAAAGACACGTGGGGATGTTTGTTCATGTTGCCAGGTCACTGTTCATCACACCTGATC
>NW_019185465.1:0-172 GCF_002260705.1 Seriola dumerili
CAACACTGGGATGTATGATGGTAACCACGGGCAACAGACGATAAAGACAATTACACACAACAACTGGAAGCTGTTCACACTCTTTCTAATGTGTAGAAACCAGTATAAACCAGTTCAGAGGAGTTAGGAAGAGAAGGAGGAGGAGGAGCAGGAGGAGCAGGAGGAGGAGGAG
>NW_019185466.1:0-333 GCF_002260705.1 Seriola dumerili
GTGACTTATTCATATTCTCTGCAAGAGAGCAAATACTGGTGGAGCTTATTTGTTTAACAAACCTTTAAAGTGAAACTATGGTACTTTTTAAAGAAGAAATCAAAGTTGATTGTATAATCCACAAACACACCACTGCTCAGTTCAATACACTATGACTTCTCTCTACTCATGCCACTGTTACACTGTGTTTTAGCCTTTACCATTATCCTGTAGCTGCCCAAAGGTTTAGCAAAAGGTTACACAGTCTTGCTTTAAGTTAAATTCAACTTTCAAGTGAATTGTGTGGCCGCCTACGTTGTGCCGATGGACGATGATATCGGTGATCGACGATCA
>NW_019185467.1:0-238 GCF_002260705.1 Seriola dumerili
AACTTCAGCAGATTCAATTGTATGTTACTGATATCATCAATTAAAACTAAGATGCAGATTAATTAAGCCATAAATACAATAACTATGACAGAAACATCACAAGTAAGCATAGGAATACTTGAAAATGATTATATTAATTATACAAACTATATAAATATATATTAGTATATAAGTTCAATTTATTATAAAATCATAATCGATCAGATGAGATATTATATCATATATTAGGAATATTAGA
>NW_019185468.1:0-326 GCF_002260705.1 Seriola dumerili
TACAGGTATGGGGTGTAGTCATGCCAATGACTTACCATTCATTGCTGGTTGTGGGGTAAGGTGCGGTTGTGGACTTAGTTGGATGCTGGTATCCCTGTGAAAACACATAATTATACTTAATAAAACAAACTTTCCATTGCAGGGAAAACAAGGTCATCTTAGGCAGCTGTTCACAATACAGTATTGAGTAACTACTTACCATTATTAACTCAGTCAGGTGCAAGTTATGCAGAAAGCTCCAATCAGTTTCAAAAGAGGAACCCGCTACTTTTCACCCCTTTCCTGCCGTAATGTCTTTCAGAGCACAGACACTGTAAACACACCTG
>NW_019185469.1:0-164 GCF_002260705.1 Seriola dumerili
TTATTATAATTTAATATACATTTATTGTAAAAATTCAGACCTTTTGGTTCATTTCAAATGAATATGGTATGTAGCAGTAAGCCACAGCTACCTTGTCATCACACCAGCTCAAACACTATTAAACGGTTTATGTATTATGTTGTTTTTCTACAGTTTCACTCTTG
>NW_019185470.1:0-128 GCF_002260705.1 Seriola dumerili
AGAAATGGACAAGACCCCTGCCTGGTACATCCCTCACCACGGGGTGTATCACCCCCAGAAACCAGGCAAAGTACAGGTCGTGTTGGATAGCTCTGCGAAGTTTCAAGGCATGTGACTGAACGATGATC
>NW_019185471.1:0-142 GCF_002260705.1 Seriola dumerili
TTAAACTTTGTTTCTTTACACATTGACAACAGGTGTATCGTCTGACCGCGTCTCTCCATCACTGAGAAAACCCTCTTTACTTTAGATCAGTGAGAGCAGTGCCGTCAGGTCAAGGTGTGTTGAGCTCCTAATGTTCACGACT
>NW_019185472.1:0-106 GCF_002260705.1 Seriola dumerili
TCTCAAACCAAAACACAAATTACATATAAATGTTCACACTATGCGGTAAAGAGGCGCGCTGCCTATTATGTCAGCCGCCATTAATGATGTGCTGGCCGGCTTCTTA
>NW_019185473.1:0-232 GCF_002260705.1 Seriola dumerili
GAGTTGGTAATTTTTTGTTGAAAATACAGTTAGATGTAATAACTCATAGCTGGCTAGCTAGTAGCCGCCTGCGGTAAGGTTGTGTATCAGGCAAAGCTTAAAACATCAACAAAGGTAGCTACACTACTAAGATAGCTACACTACTAATGCTAAGTTAGCTACACTACTAATACGGCTAAAGTTTCTCTTCGAACCTTTATCTTGAATTTTCTAATGGCATGACTCTGAAAAA
>NW_019185474.1:0-104 GCF_002260705.1 Seriola dumerili
ATTTGTCGTATTATATAAAGGAATATGTTTCATCGAAAACCAAAAGCATTGTGTTTAGTTTTGGGTTTTTTTTTCATTGAGAGAATTGTTTTTTTTCTTTTCTA
>NW_019185475.1:0-103 GCF_002260705.1 Seriola dumerili
TATGACTTTTTATGCCTTACTATGCTATGACTTTTGTATGCCTTTCTATACTACGACTTTTTACGCCCTATTTTACTATGATGTTTTTATGACTTTTTATGCC
>NW_019185476.1:0-120 GCF_002260705.1 Seriola dumerili
AAGTTCCAAAGGTTCTGTTGCTTGCCTGACCCGTCCTCTAAAAAAGCAAACACACCATGTGTGATACAAAAAAAATAACAGCAGTTCAGTCAGTCAGTCAATCGTATAACGTGACACAAA
>NW_019185477.1:0-113 GCF_002260705.1 Seriola dumerili
ATACTATAGCATGGCATAAAAAGTCCTAGTATAGTAAGTTATAAAACGTCATAAAAAAGTCATAGTATAGCAGAGCATAAAAAGTCATAGTATAGCAGGGCATAAAAAGTCAT
>NW_019185478.1:0-130 GCF_002260705.1 Seriola dumerili
ACTTTAACGATTTATATCTGGGTATACTATGACATTTTTGCCGTTTTTATGCCTTATTATACGATATCGTTTTTTGCCATTTTTTGCCTTGCTATACTATGACGTTTTTTTGCCATTTTTTGCCTTACTA
>NW_019185479.1:0-107 GCF_002260705.1 Seriola dumerili
TTTTTGGACTTTGTCCTGCATTTCAGAAGACCATTTTACCGAGGAACTAAGTTCATAGCCCACAATGGCAAAGGTTTCGACAGCTACCTGGTTCTTAGCAGCATGCT
>NW_019185480.1:0-156 GCF_002260705.1 Seriola dumerili
TAATAATTAGCGCTGATCAATATTAAAACATCAGGTGACGTCATTTAACGACAACATCCTTCAGGTTAATATCAGTCGTATAACAGCTGATCAGTTCGCGGGTTCAGGCCGTCGTCTACATCCTGTCCTGACTGAGAGTCAAAACACCTGTGTGGC
>NW_019185481.1:0-257 GCF_002260705.1 Seriola dumerili
TATACTGATTTAACGCTTCCCTTAGCACAAAATGTTTTTAAATTGCGTTTGATAAGAGGTGAAATTAAGATTCAAAATCTTACTCTATTAAAAATTAAACTTTATGTTAATATGCGTTCAAAATCAATGTTTTCAAATATCTTTACTTATTAAACCTAAATACAAATTTTCCTTTTCACACATAGATCAGGGGAGAGCGCGAACGCAGTCCCCCACTATCATAAATTATGCAGTTGAGATTCCCACATTTGGGGAAT
>NW_019185482.1:0-1823 GCF_002260705.1 Seriola dumerili
CATTAAATAATGACACATGTACTGACCCCTACATTTCAGGGACCCACTAAAATGGCAACAATAGCAAAATGGCTTTATTTTAATATACCCTTGTTTCCAGTGTTTGGATTGTTAGTGACAACTTAAGAAGCCTTTTCATCGATTTTCGATGCCAAATAGAATTTGATTCGTCTTCTTTTATACACATTTCCAGTTTGCACATAGAATAAAAACCTGAGTGTAATTCCTGAGTGAGAAAATTCAAAACAAAAAAACAGAAATATTGAAAAACATTTTTTACGCTTGGTTGGGGTGAAAAAGTTGGTGTATTGATAAAAGCAAGTGCAGTGGAAACAATAGTGAATAAATCATGATGTGCATGACGCATGTGACTTACATGTCCACTGAATCTTCTGTTCCACTGTGGAGATGAGAAATTGCGGAAGAGGAAAACATCAGATCTTTGTGGAGCACTGTAATGTTCCCCAAATTATGAGACAAACATAAATGCCATATTTATATGTTTTCTACTTTGTTTTTCAACCTTTGATGCTGATTACATAATCTTGTTGCGCCCTTTTCTTCTGCGATGTTTTAATGGCACCCGACTGGAACTAAGCGCCTTCAGCAGTTTGACTCAATGAACCAATTCCTAATTTTCACATACCAGTAGTGGACGGTAATCAGCATAAATTCATGTTTTGTTTTGCAAATTTTTCTTGAAATGCGGTTAAAACTTGTGTTATAATTGGATGAAAATGGGGCTAGTGACTCAGAAGGTAGACAGGCTCATCCACTGGTCACAGGGTTGGCAGTTCGATCCCCGTGTCTGCCTGTCCACATATCGAAGAATCTCTGGCCAAGACACTGACCCATAAATTACTCCCAATGGTCAGATCAGCAACTTGCATAGTAGCTTGCTGCCATCAGTGTGTGAGTGTGTGTGTGTGAATGGGTGAATATGATTTTGATTTTTCTATTTAAAAAAGAACTTGATCGATAGAATGACAGAAATGTAAAAGCAGGACCGAAGATACCACCACCATTGCACAACAAGAAAAAAGTTGTCTTCTTACATGCTTGTTATATTGATTTTGGTAACTTAAGCACAAAATGAATCGTGTCTTAATGTTTTTGAATGATCTCCCCACCTGAACAGAGCATAGCATCAATGCTATACACACACATGTTCTACACAACATTAAATAACTTTTGAAACCTTTGTTATAGAGACGAGCTTGAAATTGTGTCTGTCCCGTGCGATTCTCAGCTTTCCGAGGCAACTAGAATGGTGCCTTAACAACAGTCAGGGCAGATTAATGGTGTGTGCAATCACATGATATGGGAATAGAATCTTGCTGGCTCACTGGAGTGGAAATTCCCACTCACTCACATATATTTGACCAATTGTAATTTTTTTTGCAGTTAGTTTACTGTGAATATATTACATTTACATTTACTCATTTGGCAGATGCTTTTATTCAAAGCCACTTACAAGTGAGGGACAACACTAAAGCTTCAGTGCAGTTGGAGACCTTGGTGTAAGTACTAAGTACTGCATCTATTCAGTAAGTGCAAGGATAACAGTTAAAGAAGTGCACTGAAAGTGCTAAGTAAGTGCTAGTTAGGTATGTTAGGCTGGTAGAGGTGTTAGGAGAGGAGGTGCTCTGTGAAGAGATAAGTCTTCAAGAGATTCTTGAAGATAGCGCGGGACGGCCCCGCTGTGATAGGATTCAGTAGCTTGTTCCACCATCAGGGAACCACAGACGACAACAGTCTGGATAGCTATTGCTCTGTGTGCAGGGATGGCAGTGCCAGGCAACATTCCTTGGAGGAACGCAGTG
>NW_019185483.1:0-116 GCF_002260705.1 Seriola dumerili
TTAAAGCATAAAAACATCCAAAACATCATAATATGGTACAGTATACAGATTTCATGGTATATTAAGGCCTATAAAGTGAGAAAAATGACATAATATGGTATGACAAAAATAGTGAA
>NW_019185484.1:0-150 GCF_002260705.1 Seriola dumerili
CCCCACAGCCTCAACAAAAAAGTAAGTAAAAAAAAAAAAAGAACTCACTCAGTCTAATAAAAAACTTTTTATTCTTCTAAACTCTTTTACTGTAATAAGTCAAAGCTATCTGTCTACAGATAATCATTAGCCCCCATGTAATTGTGTCCA
>NW_019185485.1:0-116 GCF_002260705.1 Seriola dumerili
CTCCGACTCTGTCGGACTTACCTCCGGTACCGGGGCAGTTGATTTCTTCGTGCAGACAGCGTATAAAGCCTGGTGGGAGTTTCAGAGTGTTTGGACCGTGGACTGTTCTCAGAGCC
>NW_019185486.1:0-135 GCF_002260705.1 Seriola dumerili
ATGAAAACTTGAGAAAAGGAAACGGCAACACAAACTACTGTTTAAATATGAACAGCACATCCTCTCCCTTTTTGAAATCTGTGGGAAATGAGGAGCTCGTCTGTGCAGAGTGCGGTGGCAGAAATCACACGGATG
>NW_019185487.1:0-104 GCF_002260705.1 Seriola dumerili
AACAACACACCCAAAGTGTAATGTTACAATAATATATATGGTATTTTAACTCTTTCATAAAGCACACACTGTATAAAGATGGGTTTATTTGCATACACACAATC
>NW_019185488.1:0-238 GCF_002260705.1 Seriola dumerili
ACCCAGTCATCAGTAAAGCTTGTGTCATGCAGTCCCTATTCTGTCAACATCTTGTTAAATGACTTTTATATGGCGGACTGAGAGGCACTAAATAAGACATTATTGTAAATAAATGAGCTGCAATGCAGCTTTGCTAGACCCCGACACTGATGGACTCTAATTAATCTTAATGACTGAAGTATAAAAAAAGGCTTCAAACAAGTTTGATGTTGTTTTATTAGTATTATTTTGTCATTTA
>NW_019185489.1:0-120 GCF_002260705.1 Seriola dumerili
GACATTGTTTAAAAGTCTAGCCATGCTAGCAACTCTGTGGGGCCGTAGTAATGCACGGTACTGCTTTCAGCTAAATGCTAAAAGCAGCATCAGTATTTTTGCCCAGTTGCAAGAGAGTTT
>NW_019185490.1:0-138 GCF_002260705.1 Seriola dumerili
TCGTCCTCTACTGCACATGAAATTGAAAAGATGGCATCAGTAAAGACTCATCCTGAGTCACATAGAGAAGCAAAAGCCACAGAGAGTGCAGTGGAAAAGTCTGACCACAAGGTGTCAGCAGAGGCCATTGTTGCAAAA
>NW_019185491.1:0-112 GCF_002260705.1 Seriola dumerili
TTTAAATCTGTTGCTTTTGTCGATAGAAGCTGTCTCTTTTTTTCTGCAAACTTAGTTTTTCTCCCTCGATGTCATATCTGTACAGAACACTTGAGGATAAGTTTTCCTGTCT
>NW_019185492.1:0-105 GCF_002260705.1 Seriola dumerili
TATTGACTTTAAAAATCCTTTATTGGTCGAACTCTAGTCAACACATCGCTGAGAATCTCTATTATTTTAGTATTTACGTACTTTGTGACATGGTTCACGTTGTCA
>NW_019185493.1:0-180 GCF_002260705.1 Seriola dumerili
GATGAACCTGTCTGGGACGCACTTGTTGTTCAATGCTTTGTGACTTTTGTAGTAAAAACCATTGAACAACGAGTCACATGGACGTATCCCAGCTGGGTTCATCACTTTTTAGTTATTCCTTTTTTTTTTTTTTTTGCCTTTTTTTTCTGATAGCAACAGTGAGAGAGAGAGAGAGAGAGA
>NW_019185494.1:0-141 GCF_002260705.1 Seriola dumerili
GCCGCGAGGCGTGAGACACAGGCGGTGTGTCTGCTCCAAGCCGTTGACTTGGGCACCAAAACGAAAACCAAGATGTTCCGCAGCTGCCATACAAACGCCACACAGCCAGGGTGTTCCCGGCCTTAAAGTATCAAAATGTGT
>NW_019185495.1:0-148 GCF_002260705.1 Seriola dumerili
ATCACTTTGTCCAAACTTAAATATATCAGTTTCATGTCAATCCATTCAGTAGTTTGGTTCAGACATCCATGCTAATCGGAGGTTCAATCCAACTGACTTTGATGATTCTCTGACATTTAAACATTATTTTTAATGCTAGTTAGCTATT
>NW_019185496.1:0-146 GCF_002260705.1 Seriola dumerili
AAAATGTTCATCTTGGCTTTAAATGCATTTGCAGCTCTGATCATGTCAGAGACTCTTAAATTTGCCTTGCAGTTCACAGTTCAAATGTTTCAGTTTCCCAGTGATGCCTGTTAGAAATGCAATATCTAGTATCCACTCAGTGTCCT
>NW_019185497.1:0-137 GCF_002260705.1 Seriola dumerili
AATAACACTTCCAAACACCCTAGTAAATGTTAACTCTATATGTTAAATGTTAAGTGTAAAATATGTGTAATAATGCAGAGATAACACTTATTACATTTGACAATGTGATAAACACTTCATTATATCAAACCTACCAT
>NW_019185498.1:0-210 GCF_002260705.1 Seriola dumerili
TCTTTCGTTCTGAGGTCACATATTTAAGTTTGATGTATCAACCGTGATCTGGGTTTTATTTCCACTCATCACCATCATACAGGAAAGTGGCAGACTCCATTTGAACCTAAACTGACCAAGGAGGAGGATTTCAATGTGGCTGAGAACACCAAGGTTTGAAGTTTGATCATTTATTCAGAGTGGGCTTGAGTTACAATAATTATACATCAT
>NW_019185499.1:0-317 GCF_002260705.1 Seriola dumerili
AACCTAACATTGTCCTGATCACCTGTCCTATGAAGCTGGTTATCTACTGGGTCAGTTAACTCTGGGTTTACCTGTCCAGGTACGAGCACATCATGAGAACGAGGCAGAGTCGTTAATTATAAGCAACATCGACAGAACCATGAATAAAGTAGTAATATGATATGAGCAGAGACACTGATACCTGCAGGTAAGTTCAGTTATAGTGACGTCTTAAAGTGAAATTCAACAAGGTGAAATGTAAACAATGTGATCACAATACTGGAATAAAAAAGAAACACTAGAAATAATTGTAATTATTAAAGTCAGACTAAGGATAT
>NW_019185500.1:0-258 GCF_002260705.1 Seriola dumerili
TGATTTATCCATGTTACTCTATGTATGTGGCTCCTAAAAACATTAAAAAAGCAAACTCTATAATATATAACTTTATATGGAGAAACAAAACACATTATATTAAAAAATCACAATTGGTCAAAGATTATAAAAAAGGAGGTTTGAAAACACTTGACTTTGAATCAATGGTAGGAGTTTTCAAAATAAATTGGATAAAAGCCTTTATGTCACAGACTGAATCAATTTGGTTTCACATCCCCAGAAGCATTTTTAAAAAAA
>NW_019185501.1:0-109 GCF_002260705.1 Seriola dumerili
GAGTCAAAGGTGTAGAGAAAGATACTGGAATACGAGCCGTTTCATGGAGGAAGAAAACATGTTTTTTTTAATCTAATTAATGCAGCAAATGTTTACAACAGTGACGGCT
>NW_019185502.1:0-112 GCF_002260705.1 Seriola dumerili
GTTTGGAAGACCCTATAAGCTACCCCAATTTAAGAATCAGTGGGAAATAGATGAAGAAGCTAATTTAGCAGAGTACATGAGAAAAATATTAGAGAAACAGAAACAAAAACTG
>NW_019185503.1:0-375 GCF_002260705.1 Seriola dumerili
AGGAATTTTCTAGTTAATTTTTATTGTTTGTCCTCAAGCTTTATTTATAACACCTGTCAAAATGCAGTTAGAAAGTACTTTACAAGATAAAATTATTATCATTATCATTATTATTTACAGCTGTGAGCTACAACAGAACAAGCAGTGTCAAGATAAATCTGGGAACTGCCAAACCACCTCATAGTAATATCTGTTCACACATCAACAGCTACCATCAGTCAGCAACAACACAGTGATGCATCTCTACCATTACAAAGTGTTTTTAAACTTTCCTTTCCCTTTTAGGAATGAAAATAGTATCCGAGCTCTGATTTATTCATTGCAGAGGGAGCACAGAATTGAGGAGAGAGTGAGAGAGAAAAGAGAGCTTTTTTT
>NW_019185504.1:0-152 GCF_002260705.1 Seriola dumerili
TGTGTGTTTTTGTAGTAGTTAAGAGTTTGTGCGGGCAGACGTACATTGTGACATGATGCTGATGAATTAGGGAATTCATTTTTGTGACGAGTCTCTTGTAGTTTGTTTTCCTAGTGGCATAGCAATGTGTTTGTGGAGAGCAAAGGTTTTGG
>NW_019185505.1:0-156 GCF_002260705.1 Seriola dumerili
ACAGAGTGGCACAGGCAGCCTCACTATTCCTGGAAGACTTTGTCACTTCCTGGCGAACCATTGCAAGTTGCTTCTCCTGGTGATGTAGCTTTTGTCCTTGTACCTGTAACGCAGCACGAACAGGATCTGACTCTGCTGAGTCCATGTCTTGGCCAG
>NW_019185506.1:0-191 GCF_002260705.1 Seriola dumerili
AAGGTCATAAAAATGACACAAAAATGACATAGTATAGTATGGCATAATAAAGTCATAGCATAGTAAGGCATGAAAACCATCATAAAAACACCATAATATAGTAAGGCGTAAAAAACGACATAGTATAGTGAGGCATTAAAAAATGTAATAAAACGACACAGTACACTAAGGCGTAAAAAAGGTCATAAAAT
>NW_019185507.1:0-2106 GCF_002260705.1 Seriola dumerili
AGATAGATAGATAGATAGATAGATAGATAGATTATTAATATCATTATTACCAGTGAGCTTTCCCCTAGGGGACAAATAAAGTATTTATCTATCTATAATATAAATATAAATATCATGCTGCAATCTTTTTATACAGTAACAGTAAAAATAAAAAATAGAACAAGGAAAAAGGAACACTATACCTTCAAATATTTCTTAAGTCTTTTAAGAAAGTGTTTTACAGTATGATATTTGTGTACAAGTTTAAATGCCACATACTTTAGCTTTAGTTTAGATTTTATTTTGAAAATTTCCGCTTCCTCTCTTCGTCGTGAACTTTATGCGTATGACACACGGGAAACAAAATCGAACGTCTATTTGTGCGTACGCGTTGACGTCATTTCCCGGATGTGAAACTATCGCAACACGGAAGAGAAGGAAAGAAAACAAATAATCGTTTAAATTTGTGTCGGATTGGATTCGGAGAATACGCCCTGAAACACCTTTTACTTTCTGGATTAAAGTCTCCTGGTTCACGGTGAGAGTAACACGCTGTAGGGGGTGTCTTTGTGACCGCTGGGTTCAGCCTGTGTTGGTGGAGTTAATGTGGAAGAGGTAGAAACAGATTTAAAGAGCAAGGCAGTCCAGATAAAACACGGCTGGAAGGAGACTTAAGGCCTCAAGTCACATAAATAACTGCTGAGTAATATAGTCCAGGAAATAAGGTATAGGCAGGTATAACAGAGCTGAAACTGTTAGAAACTAACTTCGTTTTTCACTGTTGGTTTCATTATTCCTTTGGACATAAAAGTTCACATTAAGATTACTCCTCCACATTTTCACAATTACACAACTAGATCTGAAATGATTAATCGGATATCAAAATAATTCTCAGCTATTTTGATAGATGATTAATCGTTTTAGTTGTTTTTCAAGCCAAACAGAAAAACTTATCTTCCTTATTGCTCTACAAAATCCTTACAGTGAAAAATGATGCTTGTAATTTCCCACAGACCAAGATGACATCCTCAAATGTCCTGGTTTAATTGATTAGTTGTCTGACCAAAAATCCATATCCAAAGATTTTCACTTAACCGTGATTAATTAAGTGATTAATTGATAACAAAAGTTATACAAATTAATTGGTAATGACCAATTCCCAGAGCCTTAGATGATGTCTGACCAACAGTCCAAAACTCGAGCATATTCAATTAGTGATGATATAAACCAATGAAAAGCAGCGAATCTGCACATTTCAAGTAGAACCAACACATGTTTGACATTCTTGATAATTTAATTCGCATTTGTTGCTGATGTTCTGTCAATCAACTAATCAAATTGACAAATCATTTCAGCCCCAATGTAATTTTTCTCTTCCAGATTTCATTTCTGACAGAACCTGTTTAGTTTGACTGTGTTGACATTTTGCTTTTCAACCAGATGGAGTTCCTTTTTGGAAGGAAAAAGACCCCAGAGGAAATGCTGAGGCAAAACCAGAGGGCGCTCAACCGAGCCATGAGAGAACTGGACCGAGAGCGAATGAAGCTGGAGCAACAGGAGAAGAAGATCATCGCTGACATAAAGAAAATGGCCAAACAGGGACAAATGGTGAGAAGAAGGAAAAGAACTTATGTTTTACGAGGACAGAATAATTTGTAAAGAGTGGATTCTAACCGTGTGTTAATGTGTGTTATTTCAATCTTTGCAGGATGCCGTCAAGATCATGGCCAAGGATTTGGTTCGTACAAGGCGCTATGTAAAGAAGTTCATCATGATGAAAGCAAACATCCAGGCTGTCAGTCTAAAGATACAGACACTCAAGTCCAACAACAGCATGGCACAGGCTATGAAAGGCGTCACCAAAGCCATGGCCACCATGAACAGACAGGTCTGTCAAAAAATCACTGAAGTATTCTATTCCATGGAAATAACACAATGAGCTTCCTGTGTTCATGATCGTATATTCGGTCCATTTTCGCAGCTGAAACTGCCTCAGATTCAGAAGATCATGATGGAGTTTGAACGACAGAGCGAGATCATGGACATGAAGGAAGAGATGATGAATGACGCCATTGACGATGCCATGGGTGATGAGGATGATGAGGAGGAGAGGTAAGGGACTGAGAC
>NW_019185508.1:0-108 GCF_002260705.1 Seriola dumerili
CACCTGCGCCAACAACAACTGCTACAACAACTGCTCCAATAACTACAACTGCTACAATAACTACAACTGCTAAAACAACTGCCCCAACAACTACAACTGCTACAACAA
>NW_019185509.1:0-133 GCF_002260705.1 Seriola dumerili
CTTATTTTTTCCACAGTTTAATTTTCAAATAACAAGTCAAATAAAATAAAACACGCCCCGTTTTTTTGGGTACATGTGCCATGTTCATTCTAAAATACAGTGTAACCTCTAATTTCATCATGTGCGCATGAAA
>NW_019185510.1:0-108 GCF_002260705.1 Seriola dumerili
CTTACTATACTATGTCGTTTTTTGCCATTTTTTGCCTTATCATACTATGACATTTTTTTTACAATTTTGATACCTTACTAAATTTTGTAATTTTTTGGTGTTTTTAAT
>NW_019185511.1:0-1652 GCF_002260705.1 Seriola dumerili
CAGTTAGAAACAGTCAGAAATCAGATCTGAAGATGGATCGTTTCTCTGTTACAGATCTGCCACAATCCTGTAGTTTATCATTAGAAAGTTACAGAAGGTCATTAAACAACTTCTCTTCCTGCCTGGACGACATTTCTTCAATCCTCATTGTTTTCCTGTTTGATTTTAATGAGAAATAAGAAATCGACAGAACATTCATGTTTTGTTCACAATATAAAAATCTGATCATTAGTTATTTGTACTTCATTTGTCAATCTCATTATAATCAGTCCGACCAGTGCATGATGGGATATATACTCATGTCCTCCTGTGACCCTGAACAGAGAAAGACAGTAAATGACATATGACTGAGTGATTGAATGAAGGAGTGAATCAGTGAGAACATGTGAGGCAAAGAAAAGAAAAAAGAAACATCACAAGATTAACAAGAAGAAGATGTATAGACGTATCAAGGGGTTAGTACTGAGGTGGGTGCAATTTAACACGCTATGCTGTACTGCATTTGTCCAAGGAAATATCACTGAGCATAACAATTGAATTACTAATGATGCGAGAATGAAAGATATTCTTGCTATATCTAGACAATGTTGCACAATGTGCTGAGCTCACATAGTATGCTGAAGACGATAACAATGTTTCAAACCACTCTGTAATTGATCAATTGGGAGGACGGTTCGACGTGGAAGGTCTCACTGAGTGGAACATGAAAAACTCTCCGTTGATTCATTTTCTTATTAGTAGAAAATTGTAAGAAATTGTCTATACGAAATTCAGTAATGTTGAATTCGTCTAGAGCGAGTCTGCATAATATCGAGCTTTCGATGTGATGAGAAAGGAGAGACGAATCAGAATGATGAGAACATGTTCAAGTGTTGTGGAAATTGTTTGCCTACAGATGACTGTGCGTGTGTGAAACAAAGAGTCAACATTCTCTGAACCACTTGTGGCAGCTCGCATCTGCTGGTGACAAAATACACGCAAGCGTTTCCGACTGTAAATAACTCGCATTATTCAAAAGAAAATATGAAACATAGTGCCTTGTTTTCATTGTCAATCGCTGCGCATCAAGAACTGTGCATACAGGGTGTACGGAGATACTGGTCACATATGTGCACACACGCGTTAGAAGAGCTAAGAAACACTAACTTGGTTTGAAGGTTCGTTGCTGTTAAATATAACAGGAATAGGCACAATTGAGGAGATAGGTTAGATAACACACATCTAGCTCTGGTATGAAAGTTTACCTGAGTTGGGCCACATTCATGTGTGTTCAGAAGACCCCTTCAAAGCATCCCTGGTCTCTGAGGATGATGAGACCAACGAGAGAGAGCCTTGACCTGAGAGATTCTGGGAGAACTTAAGCTAAAAACAAACAACTGTCCATATATGTAAAGGAAATCTTCAGAGGCTTTGTCCAACTGTACATTCTCTGTCAACTATATAAACTGGCATATCTCCTTTGCTGGGTGAAGAAGTCAGAAAGAAGATGATAGAGATACAATCTAGACGAGGAAACTGGGATGAGGAAGAAGAGTGGAGGTGGTTTGTTGTAGCAACAGTACAAGAAAAGAGATCTCAATTGTTCCTGTTTGCAGAGAGGGAGATCACGAAATGAGAATGAGATATCAGCGGTAGTGATTCTCGATCTGATG
>NW_019185512.1:0-101 GCF_002260705.1 Seriola dumerili
AGCCGAAATCCGCGGGCAAAGAGGGCAGCAGGCGACAGGAGAGGAGGAGCGGAGAGTCCCTTGAGAAGAACCAGAGGAGCCGTCACGCACAGTTTATGGGT
>NW_019185513.1:0-280 GCF_002260705.1 Seriola dumerili
AAATCAATAACAAAAACAATTGTTGCAGTCCTAGTTTCAGAAAGGTTTTCCTCCTCAGCGGTACAAATAATGTACCTGGGCATCATTGATGGTGGCCTCTGAAAATAATGCAGATAAAGTAAAGGTAACACACCAAAACGTTATCAAAGTGACCCACAAACTAATCACTTGTGTGCATTTTCTTCTGGTCTTTTGAATCCTTTTTCTATTGTGTACAATATTTATTTTTCCAATCTTTGCACCAGTACAGATGTCACTTTCAGCAAAAAAAAAAAAAAAA
>NW_019185514.1:0-124 GCF_002260705.1 Seriola dumerili
AAAAACGACATAGTATAGTAAGGCATAAAATGTAAAAAAAACGACAAAGTATTATAAGGTATAAAAACTCAAAAAATGACATAGAATAGTAAGGCATAACAATGACATAGTATAGTAAGGCATA
>NW_019185515.1:0-134 GCF_002260705.1 Seriola dumerili
AGTTCACAAGTTGCATCATGCTGCTCCCCAACAAAATACGCCCTGTCCTGGTACCTTCAGAAAACTGGAGAAGCTCCTAAACTCCTGATTTATTCTGCTACACACCGTCAATCTGGAGTTCCAGGTCGTTTTAG
>NW_019185516.1:0-162 GCF_002260705.1 Seriola dumerili
ACCTGGTGAACATGTCACACGCTGCAGGGGTTTATGGGTTATAAAGAGTTAAGAATGATTCAGTCAGTCAGAGAGAGCAGCAGCGACCGGGTGCAGGTCTAACAGGTGATATTACCTGTCACGGGTGAGTGCACTGAAACAACCAATCAGTGACCTGCTCTG
>NW_019185517.1:0-112 GCF_002260705.1 Seriola dumerili
TAGTACATGTTTATAGCCGAAAACGGTGGCTATGGTCAGGTTAGATCTATCTCTGTAGCTCTGGCCAGGACGAAAATCGGGGGTGTGGCGTGAGAGCGTGTGAAGTGATTCA
>NW_019185518.1:0-105 GCF_002260705.1 Seriola dumerili
CCTGCCACAGTGGAAAGTGGGGCCACCCTAAAGAGGCCGTATAGACGAACTTTCCAGGCTAACACTTGGGCAGTTCTGCACTGCTGAGACTGGACACAGCCAGTG
>NW_019185519.1:0-230 GCF_002260705.1 Seriola dumerili
GTGTGTGTGTGTGTGTGTGTGTGTGTGTGTGAAGTGCAGCGCTGGCACCCAAAACAAAGATGGCAGCAGTAAAAATCAGCAGCAGCAGCCGCTCTTAAAACCCTCACTCCATTTTACAGCCACAGCGACTTTTATGGCCGCACTGATGGAAAGACAGGCACCGAAGATTGCCTTCATGATTGGCTGAGGCTGCATATCTCACACACACACACACACACACACACACACAC
>NW_019185520.1:0-110 GCF_002260705.1 Seriola dumerili
TTTTAGGGCCTTATTATATCATTACGTCTTCATACCTTCTCAAATTATGACGTTTTCTGATAGTATTATGTTTTATTATACTTTGTCATTTTTTCGATTTTTTTGCCATA
>NW_019185521.1:0-235 GCF_002260705.1 Seriola dumerili
TAATGAATCAAAAGGTAATAATTGATTAATCCATAATCAAAGTGATGGTTAGCGTCAGGTCATGTGACTAACTGACCTGTTGGTGAGTGGACCAACGAAGGGGTTGATCATCAGCTGGATCAGAGCTTTAGAGGCAAACAGCAAACCAACACGCACATTCTCCTCCTCCAGAAACACACTGTCCTGAAGACAGGAGGAGGCCTGAGGAGAGAGGAGGAGAGGAGAGGAGAGGAGA
>NW_019185522.1:0-165 GCF_002260705.1 Seriola dumerili
TTTTCTTTTTGTCGTTTGTGATTTAAAACTGAACATCTTCGTGTTTCGCTTTGATTTGGAACATGCACGTTTGGGCTTTCAGATATTCCAGCGGGTATCTTTAATTCTATGGACCAATTTATTAATTGATTAATTGAGAAAATAATGTGCATTTTAATTGATAAT
>NW_019185523.1:0-169 GCF_002260705.1 Seriola dumerili
TAATATATATGCTTTCAACATGTATATACCATATAAAAATTATTCATGGATATACAGATTTTAATATGGGTAATTAATATATGGTAAACTTATATCTTCATACAGTATATCCACATATATGCCCTATAGATAACATATATGGCAACATCAGTCTTGATATAGGGACATA
>NW_019185524.1:0-142 GCF_002260705.1 Seriola dumerili
TTTTTTTTTCTGCTCACAAGACTGTCATAGCACAGTATCCGCTCTTTGTTATCAATGCACCCCCTCTATCTTCATCCATGAAATCACTTATTATCCTGCACAGGCTCTACATACATACTCTGTACTTATACTGTAAGTATAT
>NW_019185525.1:0-286 GCF_002260705.1 Seriola dumerili
TGGCAACAAACTTGTTTATCCGGTTACCATCATGCCTCAAGTACAGAGGACGGGAATACCACCACAGCCCCCACGGCCACCACGGCCCCTACTATGGTACCTTTTTTTTTTCAGAATTACTATCAATAAAACAGTTCACAGTGTCAATGCTGTCCTCCACCTCTGGTAGAATATTTCCTATTTTCTTTTCAGGTATTGGTTACAGATTTAACAGTGCTCCTGATTTAGTTTCCAGAACGGAAGTAGGATCAGCACCTGGTGGTGTAGGGGGAGCCTATCCTGAGCC
>NW_019185526.1:0-266 GCF_002260705.1 Seriola dumerili
TAGATAGTAGAGACTTGTGAAATTCATCTTATACTAATATGAGGATAATATGTTCGACAAAGATGTCTTCTTACTATCTATTTGGCTTGGATCTACAAAGTAAACATTTTGTAAGTGTCATGTGGACAGTGACAAAGAGGGAGCCGCCTACAAAACTGCTTATTAAACCTCAAATAATGTCAAATACTGCAAATACCGTACATGTCCAGATGTTGGTTCAAACAGTAACAAAGACAAATTACACTCTAGCCTACATCAAGCAAACA
>NW_019185527.1:0-148 GCF_002260705.1 Seriola dumerili
TCATTTCAAAACTCTGTGCTGAGCTATTAAACAGTTTCTGAAGCCATCTGTGGATTTTATCGCCTTAAAACAAAAAGACAGATAGACAACAAAATACAACAATATACAGGTATAAAAATGGCAAACACTACACTGTGCTGCAACACCA
>NW_019185528.1:0-126 GCF_002260705.1 Seriola dumerili
TCCCACACTGTGCCATCCTCTGACCAATTGTTCTCTCTCTCAGTCCAAACAACTGCAGTGTCTCCAGCAGTGTGGCCCAGAGGAAGTGAGTTTTAACCATATGAGGAGGTAAAAGGTACAATGGAC
>NW_019185529.1:0-221 GCF_002260705.1 Seriola dumerili
AGTTTATATCATAACACATGTCTACTGTTTTGTCATACTCACCTCTTGAAGAGTAGAATAGCAATGACTATGACGATGATGAGAATGACAGCCAGGACTGGACCCATCACCCACAGCATCTCTGGGTCCTCAGTTTGTCGGGTCATCCCATGGTGGAGCTTCACCATGATGGGCTCGGAGAACGGGCTAGCCGCAAAAGTTGTGTGCTGCAAATGACCAGA
>NW_019185530.1:0-119 GCF_002260705.1 Seriola dumerili
AGACCTCACAGTTCAATATGATTACAGGTTTCCTCAGGTTTTAGGTTCACTGTTCACTAGGTTCAGTAAGGAGATTGTAAGAGGAGAGGCATAAGACCTCCAACCCACACAACCACTGA
>NW_019185531.1:0-252 GCF_002260705.1 Seriola dumerili
CTTTTTCTTCTGTATCTCTAGTTCTCCTAGTTGTTTCTCCAGCATTCTTCGGCTTTCTTTTCCAGCGGACAACTCCAAAAACGATAAGCATTGATCAATACTTTTTTCAATCTCTTTTAGAGTCTTCTGCTTATTCTTTTTTATTCTGGTACTGGATGTTGCAGGAGCAAATTCTCTTGACATCAAAAGATCCTCGATCTCTGAATCTCCATCGTCGTCTCCATCCTCACTCTCATTAGAGCTATCACTTCC
>NW_019185532.1:0-137 GCF_002260705.1 Seriola dumerili
AGTATTTTGTATATGAAAAAGTATATGATACACATGCTATATTTGGCCAGAAGTATATGGACATCCTTGTATACATACTTTTGTGTACATTTAGTCTGGCGCTGTCTTTCATAGATTTTCTTAAAGTTACATACAAC
>NW_019185533.1:0-514 GCF_002260705.1 Seriola dumerili
CACATGAGAACCCACACAGGTGAGAAGCCGTACCCCTGTCACATCTGTGGGAAAAGGTTCATTCAGAACTCAAACTTGGCAAGACATGTAAGAATCCATACAAACACAGTCATAATTCATGAACATGTGGGGGAATTATCAGACTTAATGGGGAATTGACGGTCCACATGAGAAGAGCCTTGAAAAATGATCTTTGAAAAAACTTTGTTTTATAGTGAGTGCATAGTTTCTAAGATGTAAGCATGTAAACGACTGAAATTCTTGATTATTAATTTTTTTTTCAATGCTCTACCACAGTCGTGTGGATCTCTGTAAGTCTGTAACGTCAAAGGTGAGAACCCCTCAAATGCTGTTGTCGTTTATGTGGTCATCTTACCATCAAGTCTCTGTCTAGAGCATGTCCTTTCTTTTTGTAATTTTGATAATTTTGTGATTTAATCAGTTTGATGTAATTTGTGTTTAAGAGGTGATGCATAAACACAAGTTGTAGAAGATGAACTACATTGTTTTGTAA
>NW_019185534.1:0-130 GCF_002260705.1 Seriola dumerili
TGTCTGCACTCTGCACTATTTCACCTGTGCTCGTGATTCTCCTCCTCGCGAACTCTGTTTTTTTTGCAGAAATGTCTCAAATCACAGATTCTTTTAAAAACAAACAAAAAAACATACACGACGGGATGTA
>NW_019185535.1:0-101 GCF_002260705.1 Seriola dumerili
CCGTAACAATAAATGGGCAGCGGAGTCCCGTAAAGTTCCATGGAAAAAACAAACTGTGTATGAGTGACTGAGTGCATGGAGATTAAAATAACACTAGGTAT
>NW_019185536.1:0-1000 GCF_002260705.1 Seriola dumerili
CATCTTTCAAATCAACAGAAGTCAGGTAATTCATGTCAAAAGCAGACCTGGAATAACTCATTCACACGTTTATTTCTAGCAAGGTTGACTACTGCAGTGGTCTTTTGACAGCGCTCCTTGAAAAGACCATCAAAGAGCTTCAGCTTATTGGAAATGGAGCTGCTAGAGTTCTTACAGGGACAAAACTCAGACCACAGCAGCCTGGTTCTTGAAGCTCTACACTGGCGTCCTGCCAGAATTGAATATAAGAAGATGCTGCTTGTTTATAAATCAGTACAAACACATTAGACATGTTTCAGGAGTACACTCCTGCCAGGCCTCTGAGGTCCATTAGAAGTGGGCTGCTAGTAGAACCCAGTGCAGCAGCTTAACTTGGTGAGGCCAACTTTATTTACTCTGCAGCATCTCTGAAACAGACTCCCTGTCCATCTTGAAAGCAGCAAAATCCTCCTGACTTTGGAATCAGGACTCAAAATCACACAGTTTACAGATGCTTTTAGCTGCTACAGAATGATGGGAAATGTATTCCATATTTATCTGTGGCGGTTTGTAATTACACAATAAAGTGACATTTAATAACATTGTATTGAGTTATTACATAATGCAGTGTTTGATTTTAAAGGAATGTAATGCATCAACAAGTCCTGCCCAAGGCCTTTGACTGTGCCACATTCTTTATGTGTCTTACAGCTCTCCTTGAGTGTGGCATACTATATCTTATTCACCTTATTTAGGATATTTAAAATCCTTGTGGTGTTAACAGAAATAAGTTTCCAAAGTGTAAACATACCAGTGTCATTGAGTGGTGTCACAGCTCCCTGCTGTAGGCCTCCACTGCCTTGGCTGAACTGACAAAGACTGGAGACTCCTCTGCCAGGACTCTCTCAGCATACTAAGAATATTTTTCAATGAAGTAATGGTCAAAAACACTTGCCCAGTACAACTTTATCAAAATGACTTTGAGTTTAAATCCATATTTTAAATTTGAACTAAAAAAAAA
>NW_019185537.1:0-101 GCF_002260705.1 Seriola dumerili
TATTTCAAATACTATTTTATATATTACACTGCTAAATGTTCCTTTGTTATGTCTGTATGTGTATGTGCTCTACACCCTAAGGTCATGCTGCAATGCTATAT
>NW_019185538.1:0-145 GCF_002260705.1 Seriola dumerili
GTAACATTCAACACAGTTCAGAAAACCCTCAGAAAGAGCGAATCTCAGTGAAGTACAGTATGTGCTACTCACAGGTCACATTCAGAGTCACTGTCTCCTCTGTTGCAGCGTTTCCTGTGAAGCTGACCTTACAGGTGACACTGGT
>NW_019185539.1:0-150 GCF_002260705.1 Seriola dumerili
CAGCAGTGCCTCTACCAGACTGTAGCTCCCGTCATAACAAAAAACGGATCGGTTTCTCTTTTACTGGCATTTATTTGGTCTTTTCTCCCATCGTTCATGCCATAAGAACTGTTTGCACAAATATACAAATATATCAGCTCACAACAAAGA
>NW_019185540.1:0-113 GCF_002260705.1 Seriola dumerili
GTTTAAGTTTGTCTGTTTTTACTTTATCAGAAATAAAATTAATTATAAAAGAAAACTAGAGTTACCACCTTTCAGTATCCCTCCGCCGCTCTGACTAGTTTCAGGTCACATCC
>NW_019185541.1:0-127 GCF_002260705.1 Seriola dumerili
ACCCCCTCTCTCCTATCCTCAGTAGCTCTGGGTCCAAAATGGGGGCTCGGCTAAAAGTCCGCATTGCTCGCCTCCAAATGGAATCCCTGGAGAAAGCTAGAGGCAAGCAAGCTGAACTGCAGTATCA
>NW_019185542.1:0-151 GCF_002260705.1 Seriola dumerili
CAATTTTATATTGTTTTAAGTCGAAACACTTCGACTTCTAAAATCTGAATCTGACAATAATAAAATAATAATAATAATTTAATGATCAGATTTGATTAAATTGAACTGGCAATGGAGGTCACACCTGCACAGAATCCCTCTTATCACTTAT
>NW_019185543.1:0-688 GCF_002260705.1 Seriola dumerili
GCTGGCTGTTTATGGACGAGACATTCTCAGCAGGCTGGAGCACATCAAAGCCGGCGTAACGTCCACCTTCGGCGGTATCCTAAAAATGGACTCTACAAAGAAGGTAAATATTTTTAACCGTTAACGCCGTAAATTACTACATTATAAACAAAAGTAGTCTAAAATACAGCATTAGCAATACATGCATGTAAAATATGAAATTTAGAAATGAAACATAGTACGATTATACAAGAGCTCACATATAAATTAAATAAATTGTTTAATCATTCACTGTCTTTTCTGTGCCATTACAGATCACCAAGAAGCTATCAGGCATTGCCAAGGGGACGGCCTTGTGGCTTACATCTGTGAGCAATGAGAAAGGCCAAATCCTTATCAGTGTCCTGACTGCTCAGGAGGGTCCTCGTGGACATCGTGGCAACTGACCTCATCCGCAGATATAGCAATGCTGGTGCGGCTCCTCCTCTGCTACTTTATGTAGACTGCGACTGTTGTCGGGAGGGCAGAGGACAGACCAAATTGAAAGAGATTTGGTGGGTGGCCAGACCTGGTTGTCAAGCTTGACATCTACCACTTCGTGCGGCGACTGGCATCTGGATGTACAAAGGGTGCACATCCTCTGTACCCTGTCTTTATGGCCAAACTGTCCAGCTGTATTTTTGAGTGGGACAGAGGAGATGTTGCCTTG
>NW_019185543.1:880-1154 GCF_002260705.1 Seriola dumerili
AGCTTCTTAACGAGTTGATCGGGGTCAAGGGCAGAGATTTTCTTGGTGTCCCTCTTTTGGACCAGGAGAGGATGCAGCACATCTGGCAAGTCCAGCAGAGGCATGTTAAGTGCATTCAGGACGAACCAGGTGTGCTCCTCTACAGACAGACTGGGACGACCACCAAGGCAGGCGTTGTCCTACCGAACTACAGGCGTGCCAGAGGTTCCATATCTCTTGAGTCTTTTCACTTACGCGTGAACAGGTTCATTCCAGGTCAGTATGAATCATTATT
>NW_019185544.1:0-146 GCF_002260705.1 Seriola dumerili
GAAGTTCAACAATAAGATACGGAGAAAAACTTCAGCGAATCTTTAGGAGAAAACTTAAGGGTGTTTTGTGCGACGGTTTTTATTTTCAGGAAACCGTAATCCAGCTGTTAAGGAAAATCTTAACTTCAGGTGTTTTGCGCGACCAG
>NW_019185545.1:0-256 GCF_002260705.1 Seriola dumerili
GCTGGTCCAGATTCAGGACTCTGGGACCTGGTGCTGGTCTAGATTCTGGACTCTCACAGTGAAAGTTTTTCTCTGATGTTTTCAACCAGAGAATCAAAGAACAGAATCAGCAGCTCAGTTTCTGCTTCTTTGTTTTTGGATTAAAAATAAAAATCTTGTTTCTGTTTCTGAACTTTTATTGATCCTGTGTGAATTTAAATTGTTGTTGTGACTTTATGACTCATTAATAAAAGCCTCCACATTAACATTAACATCC
>NW_019185546.1:0-125 GCF_002260705.1 Seriola dumerili
GAAACAGATGACATGAAAATTATGCTCTAAAACTATGAATTTGTACATAGTATTGCACATAATATGACGCAAGTTTTGATGCTAGAGGATGGTTTTGGATTTATGAACAAATTCCTTATTAATTA
>NW_019185547.1:0-174 GCF_002260705.1 Seriola dumerili
TTCAGGAATCTGTGACATTCAAGTGCCCTTTATGCACATTTCAGCAACTTTTTTCTGAGTCTGTACTCCACAGACACATAAAAACACACTTAAAAAAGCATGAAACAGTGGTATTCCCATACAAAGATTGTAACAATAGCACAAATGTATACTCTTCATTTAATTCCCATAAAA
>NW_019185548.1:0-106 GCF_002260705.1 Seriola dumerili
TCTTAAATAATTATTATTCATAGTAGTTTTTTCTTTGTTCACTTTTAATATGCTCATATATAAAAAATTTTTTTATAAGTAATAATTTGATTGAGTGGCATTTTGA
>NW_019185549.1:0-105 GCF_002260705.1 Seriola dumerili
TTTTTTATTTGCAATCTCTTGGTAGCTGCTAATGCTAATAAGCAAGCCCCCAACCCTATGTTCTGCTTGTCTGAGTTTTTTTCACCAATAAAGAATTAAAAAAAA
>NW_019185550.1:0-208 GCF_002260705.1 Seriola dumerili
TGGCTACATAATGTTACATGTCTGTTTTCATTAGTGACCAAAGACATGATAATGTTAGCTAACTTGCTGTTACTAATATTATGAATGTGTTGAGTAAATGTTGCTATTGCTATCTGGCTAATCCATGGAGCATATCACAGTAATGCTAGCTTTAGCTAATGGTTGTGTCTAGATTGTTTTTTGTTGGCTCTTGTGTACACAGGGTAAC
>NW_019185551.1:0-113 GCF_002260705.1 Seriola dumerili
AAAAACATCATAGTATAGTAAGGCATAAATACGTCAAAAAATGTCACATTATATTAAGTCATAAAAATCATCAAAAGAATGTCATAGTATAGTAAAGCATAAAAATGTCAAAA
>NW_019185552.1:0-105 GCF_002260705.1 Seriola dumerili
TTTTGTTGAATACATAATATTTTCCAGCTAGGATTTTTAAAACACAAAATTAACTGAAATATTCAAATTAAAGGGCGTACAATTGAAATCTATCTTAAGTGACAT
>NW_019185553.1:0-179 GCF_002260705.1 Seriola dumerili
GAAGACTGTGAATAAGCTGTTTATTGTTTTATTTAGATACCCATTAGCTGCATCAAAACTGCAGCTATTCTTCCTCGGGTCCGACATATAATGTACAGCACATCAAAACAAAAGATTAAAAGCAAACTTGAGTTGGCATTAAGAATAAAGTCACTGTAATGGATAAAACCATGACTTAT
>NW_019185554.1:0-136 GCF_002260705.1 Seriola dumerili
GCAGGATGCTGAAATTCAACTTTGGTGTCCTTTTGGGAGTTTTGGTGTTTAAAATGTTTAAAAAGTAAATTATATGAACTAGAATAGAAATGGTATATACAATAGATGGATCAGGGTTTAAATATTTGTGCCATGT
>NW_019185555.1:0-299 GCF_002260705.1 Seriola dumerili
AAAATATAGACTGAGCTGACTGAACTCATCAGCTCTTAAATCAGTGGAAACCTCTCTTGGCTGACCCGGCACCTGCAGGGCTGTCAGCTGAACATGTGATTGGTGCCCTGTCTAAACTGCCCTAAATCATTAAGGCTAGTTTCCATGTGATTGGGAGGAGCAGCCATTTTCTCCTGAGTCTGTAGGAGATGTTTGCAGTGGGTGGAATTAATGATGTACCTCAATTCAAGCAGGAGAAAGGATCAATATGTATATTATGTATATTCACTAACATGTACAGAAAGAGACAACTTACACTG
>NW_019185556.1:0-126 GCF_002260705.1 Seriola dumerili
AGCATGGAATTACTGATGGTCCAGACGTTTTAAAGCTTCCCCTGGTCTCTGCCCTCAGGACGACTCATATTACTTAAAACCTACCCCCTTGAGGTCGGCAACCAATCACAACACAGATGTCGACCT
>NW_019185557.1:0-179 GCF_002260705.1 Seriola dumerili
GAGTCAAACAGATGACCTCCCCGACACCACACTTACTTACTGATAGCACCACCACAATTTGTTATTTGTTCATTTACAATTATAATCTCAAATGTTTTAGATTCCTCAAAATGTGTCATCCCAAAAACTGCTGTTTCATCCCAAAATGTGGAGCTCTACAATACACTGAACCAGCTTCT
>NW_019185558.1:0-1151 GCF_002260705.1 Seriola dumerili
TTCAGCACAGACTTTCTGCACGATGAAGCTCAAGCCTCCAACTGAAGTAACAGCAAGCAAAAGACTTTTTTGGAGCAGAGGGGAACTAAACCTCATCATAACATAGACTAACAGTTAACTAATTCATAGCCCCTCTGCCGCTGCAGCAAACACACACAGACACACACACACTTTAACCACTGAGCTAATGACAACAGGTGATTTCAGATGGTATTACTGGCTGAGGCCGAGTTTCTCTTCTGTGTCACTTCTGTGAAAATGTTGAGAGTTTGTTCTGATGTCCAGCTTGGTTACAAGTTACTGGCTATTTGCGCTTTATCTCCTCAATGAACCCGCCAACTGTTTCTAACCTGGGCTCAAACATGTTGGTATCTGGTGACCTCTTCTGGACACATAGAAAACTACTTCACTCTCACAGGTGACACCTCTGTATTACATGACTGTAGTGTACACTGAGTGTTCTGATAATGGCAATACATCATATAAGACAAATCTAATTAATATCTTATCATTAACTTCATACAATAAAGATATTTTACTTTTTACAGTTAGTTATTTTTACTTTAGAGACACCTTTAAATTCTAGTTTCCACACCACTTCAGAACCATTGATCCTCACGCGAATAAAACATCCTGCATTTACATACTCCTCAGAATAAACTGTGATTTCAAACGCCTCCTTCTCTCTGCTTTGAATTATAATAATGAAAACACTTCTACCATAATAGTGGTTAGTATCCAGTGCAGTCTCTTTACCTTTATATATTAACTTAATAGCTGCACTAATTAATTTTCTTAGTTAACAATGGATTAAATGACTGTGTGGCTGTGAAAGTGGACTATTAACACCCAGCTCTGTAGTTCCCATCATCTCTGTGGATTGTTTTAGTGTTGGAGCTATTTACTAGTTTGTTGGTTGTTTTTTCTATTATGTATTCATCTGTTTTGAGTTTGGATTACTTTCATTCATTTTTCTTTTTTGATAATAAATCTATTTTGTTAGTCGTTAGTTTCTTTACATTATTTGCTTATCTATCATAGTTAGTTTGGTTAACTAGTACATTAGATAGGTGCACTAGTTTAGGACCAGCATGCACCTGGGTGAACCTATGTTTTTTACCAGAGCAGGAGAGGCAGCAGGAAACATGATC
>NW_019185559.1:0-110 GCF_002260705.1 Seriola dumerili
TGCTGGAAAGGTGCAATATAAGATGTGGCCAGAACTTTATTTAATAAAAAAAAAAAAATAATAATAATAATAAAATTGACACTATCAACAGTGTGTGAAGCAGCCACAGT
>NW_019185560.1:0-299 GCF_002260705.1 Seriola dumerili
TGTTATCAGAATCCTCTCTGATTGATGCAAAAGTTATATAATTCCTACACTGAACATCCAACTTTATTTTTTTTTTTCAAAATTCATTTAGTGAAATTAAAATTATATTTAAACCAGTCTATCCCAGATTTCCCCTGAAAATGAATAGATGTTGTGGATCATCCTAATTTTAACAATCTACAACCAACAAAAAGAGAAAAAATACTTATATGTGGAGCTTGAATTGGCAACATTAGTTTTTCAAAATATTTACAATTTAACACTTAAAGTGTTGTGAGCAGCTTCAAAAGATAAATATT